>NW_017731549.1:1972136-2084372 GCF_001890085.2 Hipposideros armiger
AAAAAAAATCTAAAAGGTATAATTGGTGAACTTAACTTACCCTAGGCTATGGAGAAGGGGTGAATCAAGAAAGTCTTCCAGAAGATAAACATTTAAGCTGAACCCTGAGTATTTCTTAGTTGGAGAGAACAGCAGAGAACCTGATGAGAAGAAGCTCTGGTCGCCTGTCTCTGCTGTCAGGAGATATTTCACCTGATGCTGAGTTTTAAGAAGGTACCCTGGAAGTCTTGTTATTAGGTATGCTGAACTAATCGAATGCCATGATTTGAAGAGAAAAGAGTTGTTTTAAGTGTAAAAATCAAATAGAGATAAGAGCATTTCATCATATATTATGAACCATTATAATACTTCTATATTTTTTTGACTTGAGTTATTTAGTGTGGTTTATTACTTCAATTTAAAATTATATAAATTATAGTTCACTTTTGTAAAAGAATGTTTGGTTTCATGGGGGTAATAAATCTGAAAATGTTCTTGGAGCCTGATATAAGTTGTAGGTAAACATTAAACGTGATAACTTAAATTTCCCATTTATGGTATTGTTTATTAACAGTCTAAGAACGGTCAAGGAGATGGTCTTTGTAATGCCTGTTATTGGGTCAATGATAGGATTAAGAATATAAATAGATACTGACAATGATAGAAACAGCTTTAAAACTCCCCCCATCCTGTTTTAGAGTGACTTGATCCAATTGCATGAGCCCTGAATATCGAAAACTCTATTTTTCATAAATTTTTACCAGCTATTTTTAAATCTGGAAGAAATTCATCCAGATAACTCAGATTGTTATTAAAACTAGCTAGTCAGCATTTTAGACTCTTCAAAATACAAATATATTGTACATTGCTGGTATATTTTAATGAAGAATGCCTGAGATGACACAATCCTTTTGAATCAAATCAATTGTAAATCTATTCTACTTTTCATCCCAGCTATTTGCATAATTACCTATTAGCAAACACAAATTTATCAATTCCTAAGAAAATTTTGGCCATTAAAACCCAAGGGAATTCCCCACCATAGTTATACTGCCTTTAAAAATGTTGAAGTAAAATTTCAACGGCTTTTTCTGTGAGCCGTTAATCCTTTCAGACCTATGCTGATTGATCCATTCTTGTGTGTTCTCCACTTTGTTGATTCAGTTTGCGACTCCCCAAATTATTTTCCCATGCTTTGTCTTTTCTTCAGTAGTTCTCGCTGCTTATATGAGTGATGATTGGAGATTATTGAACAGCCACAGGGATTTTAAAAAACCTTTAAAAAAGCAAAAAACTAAAAACCTCTGAAAACTGGTCCATCATTAGTGCAGGCTTCGTGTTTGCGATTCACTTCCTGAAGCCAGATCCATAGATGGCACATAGGGATATATGACCAGGTGACTATGCCATTAGATGGTTAGTGGTCTTTCCACATTTTAAGATTCTAGGGACTGGAATCTGAGTTGTAGCTGAGCTACTGTTTGTTATTTTTTAGGCTACTTCAATTACATACAACAGACTAAAATGTAGCCGTTTAAACAAAAATTTAATTTACTAATTAAAGGGTGGCTGGTGGCTCATGCAGTAGAAGGAACAGCTGAAGATCCAGGCTTTGAAAAATAAAGGATCAGAGGTGCTCTGGGCTTTGTGTAGCAGCAACTCATGGCCTGTGCTTGGGAATCTAATTTCAGAGGGAATCTGGTCAGCTTGTAGTTGGTCCATTCTCCAGCTGTGGCTAGGAAAGCCCAGGGTTTTAGTGTGGAGAGGTTAACTTTCAAAGGAGTAGTGGGAGCATGATGAACAGAAGAAAGAAAATGGTGCAATGAAGACAGAAATGGTTTCTGCTTTGCTTTTGGGATTTAACCTCTCTCTAATGCCCTTTTCTATAAAATAAGAATAATGCTACTACCTATCTCTTAGGTCACAAACCATAGTGAAATGATGCACTTCAACAGTGTTAAACAAATAATAAGCACTCAGTGTCATTATTATCTACATTTTGCAGATGAGAAATTATGATTCAGAGATGTTTAAATAACCTGCCCAAGGTCACAGTAATGAGTGGATGACCTGACATTCAGACCAGGTTCAAATGCTCTGAACATTCATTTGCTCTTTTTGTTGTTGTTGTTGTTGTTGTTGCATGCTCATTTTATTTTTTTAATGATTTTTATTAAAAATTATAGTGAGCACACAATATTTTGTTAGTTTCAGGTATACACAATAGTTATTCAACATTTACATGCTTAAAGAAGTGATCACCACGATAAGTCCAGGAACCTCTGACACTGTATCATGCTATCACAGTATTATTGATTATATTCCCCATGCTGTATATTACATCCCCGTGACTTATTTGTTTTATACATGGAAATTTGGACCACTTATTGCCCTTTACCTTCCCCCCTTTTAAATTTTTCAGTTACAGTTGACATTCAATATATTTTATATTAATTTCAGGTGTACAACATAGTGGTTAGACATTTTCATAATTTAAGAAATGATCCCTGACTGATCTAGTACCCACCTGGCACTTTACATTGTTATTACAATATTATTGACTATATTCCCTATGCTGTACCCTACATCCCCATGACTACTTTGTAACAACCAATTTGTAATTCTTAAGCCCTTTCCCCTTATTCACCCTGCCCCACAACCCCCTCCCATCTGACAACCATCAAAATGTTCTCTGTATCTATGAGCCTGTTTCTTTTTTGTTTATTTTGTTCTTTAGGTTCATCATATAGATGAAATCACATTGCATCTGTCTTTCACTTCTGACATATTCCATTCAGCACAATACCCTCCATTCATGCCACCTCAGATGGCAAGAACCTGTTCCCTTCCCTGGCCGAGCAATATTCCACTGTACATATGAAGTCTGATAATAAAGTTTGCAAATTTGTTGGAATGATTTTGCTAACCTTTTTTTGATATCAGAGGGATTGTTCATTATGAATTTGTACCAACTGGACAAAGAGTTCACTAAGTTTACTATTTGGAGATGCTGAAAAGGCTGTGTGAAAAAATTAGATGACCTGAACTTTTCGCCAACAATTCATGGCTCTTGTATACGACAATGTACCAGTTGACACAGCACTGTCTGTGAGGGAGTTTTTAGCCAGGAAACAAATTACTATTGGAACACCCTTTCTACCCACCTGATCTGGCCCCCAATGACTTCTTTCTTTACCCGAAATAAAGGAAATATTGAAAGGAAGACATTTGGATGACATTAAGGACATCAAGGGTAATATGATGACAGCTCTGATGGCCATTCCAGAAAAAGAGTTCCAAAATTGCTTTGAAGGGTGGACTAGGCACTGGTGTTGGTGAATAACTTTCCAAGGGGAGTACTTCGAAGGTGACCATAGTGATATTCAGCAAAGAGGTATGCAGCACTTTTTCTAGGATGAGTTCATGAACTTAATTATCCGGCCTCAAATGTTCACCTCCTCTTTATCCATTCTTCTATTGATGGACACCCAGGCTGCCTGTACATCTTGACCATTGTAAACAATGCTGCAATGAACATATGAATGTACATATCCTCTTGAAGTAGTGTTTTGAGTTTCTTTGGATAAATACCAGGAAGTGGGATTACTGGGTCCTTCTTTGTCTCTTGTAATAGCCTTATTTTAAAAGTCTATTTCATCTGGTATAAGTATTGCTACTTAAGCTTTTTCTTTTTTTTTCATTTCCATTTTCATGAAATAACTTTTTCGTTCCATCCCTTTACTTTCGGTCTATGTGTGTCTTTCAATCTGAAGGCAGCATATGTAAGGATTTTATTTTCTTATCCATTCTGCCACCCTATGTTTTTTATTGGAGCATTTAATCCACTTACATTGAAAGCAATTCTTGATAAATATGTAGTTATTGCTGCCATTTTATTCATATTTTTTATCTTTTTTTTTCTATCAATGAAGTCCCTGTAACATCACTTGTAATACTAATATGGTGGTAATGAACTCCTTTAGCTTTTTTTTTTATCTGGGAAGCTTTGTATCTGTCTTTGAATTCTAAATGATAGGTTTGCTGGATAGAGTAATCTTTCATGTAGGCTCTTGCTTTCATCACTTTGAATATTTTGTGCCAATCCCATCTGGCCTGCAAAGTTTCTGTCAAGAAATCAGCTGACAGTCTTATAGGAGCTCCCTTGTAGATAACTGCTTTTCTCTTGCTGCTTTTAGGATTCTCTCTTTGCCTTTAATCATTGCCACTTTAATTATAATGTGTCTAGCTGTGGGCCTGTTTGGGTCCATCTTGTTTGAGACTCTCTGTGCTTCCTGGACTTGTATGTCTATTTCCTTCACCAGGTTAGGAAAGTTTGCAGTCATTATTTCTTCAAATAGATTCTCAATCCCTTGCTTACTCTCTTCTCCTTTTATTACTCCTCTCATGTGAATGTTATGTTTGATGTTGTCACAGAGGTCCCTTAAACTATCCTCATTTTTTTTAAATTTATTTATTTATTTATTTATTTATTTATTTATTTATTTGCTGTTTTGATTGGGTGTTTTTTTGCTACCTTGTCTTCCAAATCTCTGACTCAATCCTCTGCTCCATCTAGCCTGCTGGTGATTCCTTCTAGTGCATTCTTTATTTCAGTTATTGTATCCTATACTTCTGACTGGTTATTTTTTATGGTTGCTATGTCCTTTTTTATGCTGCTATCTCTTTCTTGAAGCTCTACATTCTCTGAGCATCCTTAGAACCATTGTTTTGAATTCTGTAGTTGGTGGTTACTTGCCTCCATTTTGTTTAGTTCTTTTTCTGGAGTTTTCTCCTGTTCTTTCATTTGGGATATATTTTTTTGTTTCCTCACTTTGGCTGTCTCTCTGTGCTGGTTTCTATGTATTAGGTAGAGCTCTATATATTAGGTAGGGCTGCTATGTCTCCCAGTCTTGCCAAGTCACCTAATGTAGTAGGTGTCCTAAGAGGCTCACTGACATAGTCTCCTTGGTCACCAGAGCCGGGTGCTCCAGAAATATCCCTTGTGTGGGCTGTGTGTGCCCTCCTGTTATAGTTGAGCCTTGATTGCTGTTGCCATGTCAGTGGGTGGGACTGACCCTCAGGCTGACTGGCTGAGGGGTTTGGCTACATCCACAGCTTATGGGCTGCTGTGTGTGGGGCTTACCCCACGGAGGGGAATTCACTCCAGCTGACCCTGGTACCTGTTGAGACCACCCATTGTGTGTTTCTCACGTGGGGCTAATTGGGTGGTGCTCAGCTGTGGTCTGAAGCCAACCTCTAAGTATGTTAGTTCTGGGGCCTCTTGGGAGGGGCTCTGGTGCAGGATCAGGTCAGCCACTGCCTGTACTGGCCGGGAATAACTGGTAGGAGCTACAGAGTGATCCATGATAGGTCGCTGCCTGTGCTAAACCTAGAGGCACATTGGAGAGGCCACATTGAGAGCCACGGACAGCTGCCATGAGTACCAAGTTCGGGGTAGCTCCACAAGTAGCCAGGACATGCTGAGGCCTGCTGCCACCTGCCAGCTCCCATGAGGTTCAGTTGCTGATTAAAGCCCACTGTGTCACTCAAATTGGGTGAGGCAGGGTCTGTGTGAGTCAGCAAAGTGGAGCAGCTGAACTCACCATGTCAATCAGATTCAGATTTGGCCTGTGGAGGCGGGCTTAACATTGGAAAGATGGCACCCGCCTCCTGGCTGCATGGGTAAGGGATCCCACACAGGGAAAATGGGGACTGTCCCTTCAGTCCTTGACTTGAAGTTAAACAGCTCAGTCTCCCCATGTCTCCGATGCTCCCAGAGTCACCGTCCCTCCACTGGAGCCCAAGCTGAGTGCCTGTGCAGGCCATTTGAGAGGATGTCTGGGTTTCCCACAGCCTTCTGTCCCACCTGGATGGTCGGAATGCCCAGTTTTTCACAGCCAGAAGTTGTGGGGGTTCCTCTTCCCAGGACCATTCTGGGCTGGGGAGCCTGGTGTAGGGAGCTGGGGGCCCCTCGCTTCTTAGCAGGGAACCTCTGTGGTTGAGATCTCTCTCCCTATTTTCAACCACCACACATGTGGGTGTGGGACTAGCCTGTTTTGAATATCTACCTCTCCTACCAGTCTAGATGTGACTTCTTTATATCCTTATTTATAAAACTTCCGTTCAGCTAGACTTCAGATGGTTCTTCTGCTTGATGGTTCTGTAATTTGGTTGTAATTTTGATGTGTTCACAGGATCAGACAAGCACAGCATTTATCTTCTCTGCCGCCTTGGATCTCCTAGCATTCATTCACTAAACACCATTCTACATTGCATCACAATCCATAGCGCCTACTCCCTTAAGTTCAATTTTCCCATTATTGTAATACTTCTAACTTCCCAGTGCCTAACAGCTGACATTTTAAAGAAAAGTTTGAATTCTACTCCTTACAATCTTAAATCTTAACATTTTTCCTCAGTAACATATATTGTCCTTGATTTAATCTTTTAATCTCTCTTAAAAAACAGTAATATGATCCCTGATTTTCAGAAGGTGAAAATATAGCTCAGAGAGGTTAAATATCATGTCAAAGTTCACAGAGCAAATAAAGGCAGCAGCTGAGCTTTGAACTCAGTTCTACCTGACCCTGGAGCTTTGCTCCTCTGACCAGTCTTTACTCCATTTCGGATAGCAGGACAGTGCAGCAGGGCTTCCCTCTGCCCTCTGCCCAAACAAGAACAATGTAAATAATGTGTAAACTACATCAGTGCAAAAAGAATGTATAATCAGCATACAGTGAAAATATGGAGGCTTCTAAAACAAAGTGGCATTTGTAGATGTTTTGAAATTTCCAGGCAATATTCTAGATCCTTCTAACATCCTAATGTGAGGTACATATGAAAATTATCTTCATTTTACAGTTAAGGACATTTAACATATAATTTTGATATTTCTTCAGAATTACACAGTCTGCAGGTGATGGAGCCAAACCAACAGGCTCTGTGAAGATAAATTTGATTTACTTAATTTGTTTACCACTTTATGAGGGGACTCAGTAAATGTCTTCAGTGCATAAATGTCTTTAGGCCACAGATCCCAAAGTTCTGCACTTTTTTACTTCACTCTTAACAGAAGCAGTAAGATTTAATCAGTTGACAGGAGCTATCGAAAGCCAAGATATAACACCAAAAAGATGGAGCTATCGAAAGCCAAGCTGTAACACCAAAAAGATGGAGATCAAAATACACCCAAATCCATAGTCTGGATGTCTTGCAATAAAAGACTTAGCCAAATACTTGAAACAAAAATATCATAATCCTTGGTTTTAGAAAAGGATAATCTTAAGGTCTAGGAAAAAGTAAATGTTATGTCCATTTTTGATAATAAAGTGATTTGTGAAATTATAGGCTGTTGAATGTAATTTCCATACTTCTGGAAGCTGGCAAATAGTAGAGCCCATTATCAAGCAATCAGTGTTTGTCAATCCACAAATACTGTAATCAGCATGAGTCTAAGAAGTGAAAGCGATGGTAAATATGTCTGTTTTTCTTCAATAAAAGAGTTATAGATCTTGTACAGGGGATACCCAGAGTATTAGCATTTTCCAAAGAGTGTTCAGTGGATGTTCATCGTATTAATGGCTGAACAAATTACATAATCAAGTAAATTGAAGAAACTGGAATGTAAAAGGCAAAACACATTTTTTTTTTTGCTATAGGGAAGCTCAGAGCTTTTAATTTTGCTAATTTTCAAGGGGGATTATACAATGCAGTATTGCTGAAACTAATCCTACAGTAAGTATTGGGGAACTTGAGTTCCAAATTCGCAAAATGTTTAGGTGAAATTATTTAAGCTCCTACTTTGGACTTTCAAGCTGCTTGAGGGCAGAGCTTGTCCTAGCACAGTGCCTGATACAAAGAGGCTACTACTTTGTTATTTGTAGACTGAATGAATAAAACATTAAATATTGAGTAGAATGTTAAAGAACATAATAGACTGCTTAATGTCTTGATGATATGATCTAATATGTATTTGAAAAGAGGAGGCTGACTCAAAGTGATTTAAAATTACTCTTGCTTTTCTTTTTGATTTGAGAAAGGGAAGTCCCTATTTTTAACTTGATTTGATAATAAATTTTAAATTAACTGAAAATTAATAAATTCCTTGATATTCTCATGGGTTGGAAATATTTTCAGAACAAACTTAAAATTTTTTTTTTTTATCCAGGTACCCTTAGTGATATGTGCAAAACAAAAAAAATAACATCATTGTTCTTGAGTTTCTTGACAACATGGGACCTTGTTAGGAAAAGCCTCTGGAAGACAGATTGCCAAAGAATAGTGTGGTAATTTTGTTTGAATACAAATAGTTGTAATCTGTATCCAAACAAAATATGTTTATATCTATGTATAATATATATCTATATATGCAGATATGCATATATATAAATATGATATACATAAATGCATTACAGCTCTATGTGCATGCATGCATACATTTTTATATTTATGTTTGCAAGCACATGTATGCATCTATATAGGAAAGGTATTGGAAAACAATATAGTTTTCTGAATTACAAATATCCCCTGAAGTGAGGAATACTAGATAGCCATCTTATTTTATGGTGATTATATACATATAATTAATGCATCAGAAATTACTTATAGTGGGTGGAGCAAAGTCTAATTGAAGTTCTTTAATTTCACTACCACCATCAGTTTAAAGATATGGTTTATTGAATGGAATAGAAACATTTTAGCAAGTAGATGTTATTCCCATTTTTCCGTTTTGAATGGAATTTGTCTTATTTCAGGATTTAAGTCAGTTATATTGATGACATAAACTAAATTATTGGAGCTGGGAAACAGGGAAAAATCAGAAAGATTCACTTCTATGAACCTATTCTGTGTCTTCTAATGGATTAGACATTTCCTCATTTTTATATTATAAGGTTTCTACATGAATTGTTTAAAGATATCCCTTTTATTTTTAACAGTTTTATTGAAGCAAAGTTTATATATCATAAAGTTAACCATTGTAAGTTTTTGCAGTTTGAAACTTTTGAGGAAATACATATACACAATTGTGCGGCCGTTGTCTCAGTCCAATTGTAGAGCATGTCTGCTTTCTCCAAAAGTTCCTCTGTGCCGAACAGCACCCGCTCCTCCTCCCCATCCTGGCAAACTGTTTTCAAAGTGGGTGTGTCATTTTACATCCCCATCAGCAATGTCTGAGAGTTCCAATATTCCATATCCTTAACAAACTTGGATTTGCCAGTCTTTTTTATTTTAACCATTCTCATCTGAATAGTGGTTTTTAATTTGCATTTCATAGTGACAAATGATGTTAAGAATGTACTTATTAACCATTCTTATATTGTCTTTGATGAAATGTCTATTCATATATTTTGTCACTTTTAATTGTTATTTATTTTGTTAGAGTTATTTATATGTTGTAGATAGAACACCTTTTTTAGATATATGAATTGCAAATACTTTTTCATACTCCATGGCTTGTCTTTTTCACTTACTTAATGGTGTTTGTGGAGAGAAAACAATTTAATTTTGCTGAAGTTCAATTTAATATCTTGTTTCTTTGATGGATCATGCCTTTGGTATAGCATGTAAGAAATCTTTACCTAACCTTAAACTCAGGGAATTTCTCTTATTTTTCCTATTATCTCCTCCCATTTCTTCTAGATGTTATATAGTTTTAGTTTATACATTCAGATACATGATCCATTTTGAGTTTATTTTTGTAAATGATGTGAGGCTATATTCTAAACTTATTTTTCTCATATAAATATCCAGTCATCCCAATTTCATTTATTGAAAAGGTTTTCCTTTTCCCCCTTGAGTTGCCTTGGCACCTTTATCAAAACTCAGTTGACATAATTGGAGGGTATATTTCAGAACTTTCTATCCTGTACCTTTGATGTTTATGTCTATCTTTACAAAAATAGCATATTGTCATGATTACCATAGCTTTATATTAACTTCAAAATCAAATAGCATAAATTCTTCATATTTTACCTTAATTTGAGCATTCCAGTCCATGAACATGGCATATCTCACTTTTTTAAGGTCTTTTTACATTTTTTTCTCAGCCATGTTGTATAGTTTTCCATTTACAGGCCTTGCACTTTTGTGAAGTTTATTCCTAAATGCTCTAGTTTTTAATGCTACTGTGAAATTTTCTTTACTTAATTACATTTTCAGGTTGTTCATACTGTATACAAATACAATTGATTTTTTATATTTATCTTGTAGCCTATAATCTTGCTGCATTTATTAGTTCTAGTGATTTATTTTTCTTTATTTCTTTTTTTAGAACTTTTAGGACTTTAAAAAATATACCCCATTCTGAATGTCTCCCAGAAATAGCCTGTGTCACTCAGGAGCAGATTCACATGCCTAGCACATAAGTGAGTGCTTCACACATGCTTGTTGAATGATGGAATGAAGTTTTGCATGTATTTCTCCAAAGTATTATACTTTTTCTAACTATAATTAATAGGTAATTTAAATAAAACTTTACACATAGGATTGATGATTATATATTTTCATTTAATTGCAATTAAATTGCAATGTTTCATGCTTAAACTTCATTTGCAGGCTATACAATGTGGGGGGGGGGAGAAAAAAAGCAATAACACAAGTTGGCAATAAAATAGGTTTATTTTATCCAAAATCATTCTGGTGATAAGATTCTCATTTTTCTTTCTTTCTTTCTTTCTTTCTTTCTTTCTTTCTTTCTTTCTTTCTTTCTTTCTTTCTTTTTTTCAAAAGGAAGATCATTTTAAGTGAATATGTGATCAATACTAAATGCACTAAGTATGTATTCCTTATAGTATGTGTTGATTTCATGAAAGAAAAATGCTTATGCTTTATCATGTTTATTGAATAATTTTCCATTCACAGCAACAATGCATCTATTTAATTTCCACTTAAATGTTGTAAATCACTCTCTTTAAGAATACATTGAATACAAATCTTTTTTATTTACTTCAGAATTTTTTTAACTAACAATCTGAGTCATACATCTCACACTTTACTAGACGAATCATTTTTTTATATATATATAATTTTTTTTTAAGATTTTTTATTGGGGAATTGGGGGATGGGAACAGTGCTGGGGAATTGGGGGAGGGGAACAGACAAGTTGCTCTCCTTTTGTTCTTCAGTCTAGTTGTGGAGGACGTTGCTTCACTGGCCCAAGTTGGCACCATCATTGCGCTCTTCCTGGGCGAGACAGATCAGTCGCCGGCTTCTGGACGACCACTCACTGCGGCTGCTGGCCGCTCTCGCTGGCTGCTGGCTACACACGTTAGCCCATGGCAACCCATTGCCACAGGGGCTGCAGCCTACGCCGTCGCTGGCGACTCACAGGCAGCCCAGCTCCAGGTTGAGCTGTTGTTCAGCATCTTAGCTGTGGAGGGCAGTGTCACTGGCCCTTATATGTGGGATCCGAACTGGGCCCCTCTGGCATCCCAAGCCAGTTCTTAACCATCGCACCACTCGGCCGGCCCTATATATATAATTTTGAACGAAGATTTTTAACTACATAAAGCACAAGCACCTGTTTTCTCCACAGTATTAAATGTTTTAATGATAAACATACATCATAATCTGACTACTATGTGAGGTGTGTCAAAACATACCTCACTTTTCAAGCCAAAGTCAGATTTATGGAGTTTTCAATTTGTCAGTTTTTAAACTATCAGTTTGGAAATTAAGGACACAGAGGAAAAAAGTAATCAAACCAAAAAAAAAAAAGATGTAACATGCACAGCCAACTTTTTCAGCTACAAATTAGGATTATATTGCACGTGAAACAACATTTCTTTTGAATGTGTGGGGGTGAGACTACACCATGAACTCAGTGATGTGTATCTGTAACTGCACTCAATTGCATGTGTGTTTCAATATTATACCCAACATTTAATTAGCATTAACTCAAGCTTTTACCAAATAAGTATCCATTCTTATCACCACCACTTTCCAAATAACCCATTCCTCCTCACCGCCAGCCTTACCTACTCCCAGAGACAGCTTGAGTGGTGGATGAAAGCCAGGACTCTGGACTGTATTACCTAGGTGCACATTTTGGCTCTTTCACTTCCTAGCTGTGTAATCATGGGCAATTTATTTATTCAATCTGATGTCGTGTTTCTAATCTGAGATATGAGGATAATAGTGGTGCCTACCTCCTTGTGTTGTTATGAAAATGGGTATGTAGTGATCATTTTAGCCCTAGTATACTTTTGTGGATGTGTATGCGGGTGGGGAGGGAGTATATCTATCTGCCTGTTTTATCTACATATACACACATACATAGGCACAGGCACAGATATTTATATGCCTATGTGTATATAGATAGATATAGATACAGATATAGGTAGATATATATTGTTTTGAATAACAGTGCCTGGTGTATAATACAGGATCATATATTTTAGCTTTTGTTATTAAATCCACCATGATATAATATTTCTAAGAGCTGATGGCATGTAAACTATTTCTTAGTATTAATCCTTTAGCTTGGTACAGAATTTAATGAAGAGAAGCAAAATGGGAAACAAAATCAACTAAATTGACAAGCTATTAAATTATTCAGGCTTTGGCATGTGCCAGTGGTCAAGTACATACACGAAATAGCTAATAATATGTTTAATATTTAATGGAGATTTTGGATCCAAATTATTTTAGCAATCTAAGAAATACAAATTCTTTAAAATACTCATGAAAATCATCCTACTTAACATGTATCAGAATAATTGTCTAGTTCTGCACTAAATTATTGTGACATTCAATGAAGAATGAAGTTCTGTTTAACATAGTCTTGGTTTTATTTCATAGAAGAGTTGGCTAAATATTTAATAGATTAATATCCAGTGCTTCCTCACAATGCTTGAGGTTATTTTAAAATAATTTTTCTTTTTGATGCTTTTAATGTGCACTTGTAATTATAGTAATAATCTGACAGTATCATTAATACTGACAAATATGATCTAGTTGAAATATATTATTTTAATAGTACTCTGCTGAAGTCATAGGTGATAATGTTTCACAGTACTATTATAATTCTAAGTAGTAAATTTTGTTTAACTTCAAAAGTAGAGTGTATTATTCTGTGAATCTTTGTTTAAACTTCTTTATCAATTAAGACGTGCTATCCTAAATGTTTCTCCCTGTATTTATATTTATTTAGCCTAAAAACAAAAGTCATAAAGCACTGTAAAATATTATTAATATGTGTAGATTCTTTTCTGATAATACATTATCTTTGTACACTAAAAATGAATATTTGATGACAGTTCCTGTAAAGAACTTTGCAATCCTCTCCTGTGCTTAACAGTCATGATTGATGTCAGCACTTTTGGAGGAAGGATATTTGACCTTTTATGGTTAGTTTATGGGCTCCTTTTGAGAATCTATGAAAGAACCTGTGAAAGCCCCACTCCTTTTCCTCTGAAAGCACGTAGGCTCATATGAAAATAAAATATTTTATATACGTAGTCCCCCTTATTAACGGTTTCAGTGACCCATAGTCAACTGCTATCTGGAAATATTAAATGGAAAATTCCAGAAATAAAGAATTCATAAGTTTTAAATTGCACGCCATTCTAAGTAGCATGATGAAATCTCGTGCTGTCCTGCTCTGCTCCATCCAGGATGTGAATCATCACATTTTCCAGGGTATCCATGCTGTGTAGACTGTCTTTCTGTTATTCAGTTAGTAGCCATCTCGATTATAAGATTAACTGTGGACTGTTGTGGTATCATATGCTTGTGTTATAGTCACCCTTATTTTACTTAATAACGACCCCAAAGCACAAGAGTAGTGATGCTGGCAATTTGCATATGCCCAGGAGAAGCTGTAAAATGCCCTTTTTTATAAAGTAAAAAGGTATTATGTATAGGAAGAAATAGAGTACTATATATAAAGGGTTTGATATTCTCCATGGTCTCAGGCATCCACTGAGGGTCTTGGAAAATATCCCCTGGCGGTTAAGTTGGGCGACTCATAGTTTCTCTAGGTCACTGGATCCTCTAAAACTCAACCTAGGACACACTGCATAGTATAATTCTTACTACTTTAAGAAACCCAACTCTAACATTTCTATATAAATCAGACAATATCAATAATCCACAATATCTTGCATTTAGTCAGCATCACAGAAATCTTATTGCCTTTTCTGATTTACATTTTTAGTACTATGGACCAAATCATTATGGACCTGTGGTATTATTTCATATTACGTTTTTTTGTATGAGCGTTGACAATTTTTAAAAAGTTATGTAGTCCTCTGAAAACCGTGATCAATCTCTCTGAATCATGTTTTACTTATCTGAAAATAGTGTTTATTTTTTTCTGTCAGGAAGTTGTGAGGAAGTCTCCATTATTGATCAAATAGCCTGGTATTTGGGGAAGATAAAGACTGTGTAGAGCTCATATGTCTTTAAAATCTTTTATAATCTGAAATTAAGTTATAAAACAAATATTAACTGGGTTTTTTTGTTTTGTTTTTTTAAAGATTTTTATTGGGGAATTGGGGGGATGGGAACAGTGCTGGGGAATTGGGGAAAGGGGAACAGACAAGTTGCTGTCGTTTTGTTCTTCAATCTAGTTGTGGAGGATGTTGCTTCACTGGCCCAAGTTGGCACCATCATTGCGCTCTTCCCTGGCGAGGCAGATCAGTCGCCGGCTTCTGGACTGCCGCTCACTGCGGCTGCTGGCCGCTCACGCTGGCTGCTGGCCACACACGGTAACCCATGGCAATCCACTGCCACAGGGACTGCAGCCCACGCCGTCGCCGGCGACTCATGGCAGCCCAGCTCCAGGTTGAGCTGTTGTTCAGCATCTTAGCTGTAGAGGGCAGTGTCACTGGCCCTCATATGTGGGATCCGAACCGGGGCCCTCTGGCATCCCAAGCGAGTTCTTAACCATCGCGCCACTCGGCCGGCCCAACAAATATTAACTGTTAAACATCTACTTCATGCCAGGCTTTTTTATACTTGGCCCATTATTGGCATAATTTCATTCATCCTCGTAAAAACCCTAGAAGTATTGTTATAGTTTGTCCAGGTTGCTGTAACAAAAATGTCATAGGCTGGGTGGCTTAAACAGCAAAGATTTATTCCTCACAGTTCTGGAGGCTGGAGGTAAGACCAAGGCACCAGCAGATTTGGTGTCTGGTGAAGACAAGCTTCCTGGCTCGTACACAGCAATCTTCTTGCTGTGTCCTCACATGGCAGATGGGACAAGAGAGGTCTCTGTGGTCGATTTTGTCAGGGCACAAACCCCATTCATGAGGAGTCCACCCGTATGACCTAATCACCTCTCAAAGATTTCACCTTCTAATACCACCACGTTAAAGATTAGGTTTCAACACATGAATTCTGAGGGGGTGGTGTGGGGGCACACAAACTGCAGTCTATAACAGGTACACATGATTAGTCCTACTTAATAGTTGTAGTAACTGAGGCTGAGAGAGTTGAAGAAACTTTCCCAGGATTATTCAGTCAGTAATTACACAATTACTCAGAGGACAGATGGGGATTCCTGCCAGCTTGTCTGACTTCTCAGCCTCTGACTGTAGCCATTTCACTGCAAGCTAAAATGGTTTGTCTAGAATGACCAACAAAATGTTACTTTGGTATAAATTTTTTTAATTTTTCAAATTAGAAAATAAGTACACATTATAGGACATCTCAAATTCTTTGCACATTTCATTTTAATTCATTTATTCCATAAGTATCTATCTAGTGCTGAGGATTAACTGTCCTTATTTGACACATGCGAAAACTTGAAGAACCTATGTAATCATGATTATAATGAGTTTATTGTCCATTAATCATAACTTATATGTACTTTTTTTTCTAATGATTTCCTCTGTTTTACAAAAGTTAATATTAAGCTTTTTCAGTTATATTCATATAGATACACCCACCTTCAGATGGTTCCAATCAACTGCATATTTAGTTTGTTATCTAGTCAGAGTCTTTTCTGTTGAGTCTTCCAAACCACCCATTACCAATTTATTTTCAAATGACTGGCAGAACAGTAGTCCTTGGTTTGTGATTTCAGTAACTTCTTCTGTTAAACCAAATGACTGTACATAGCAGACAAAGAAGAAATACTTGTAGAATGAATCAGTGAATCAATGAATTTATAATACCTAGACTACAAAAAATGTCAGATTACTTAAATGAAGGGACACAGTAGTTTAATCTGATATATGTTAAATAAGAAACCAATGTCCTCAATATTGTCTATTAGGAAAAAATACTCCACAAGAAAATGATAGTTTCAGTTTAATGCATTATGAGAATAAATTCAAAGATTATATAGGGTTGTCGGGAAAGTCATGATGTATTTTGCAATGAAAAACATCAAAAAAATACGTCATGACTTTTCTGACAGCCCAATAGAACAATTGGCTTGTGCAAAGACTAAACATTCAGCTAAAGGTATTAAACTGAATTAAGAATTAAATCCTCTTATTTAAAAGTACACATTGTTCTTCTTTGAAGTTTATTCTATTTGGATTAAGTATTTTTATTTGATTTAGAATTCTGCTTTGATATTCACATAAGATAGGGAGACTGAACTTGTTTGAAAGAAATTCTTATAAGGTTGATTTGATTTGTTATACTTCTATTGAACATTTTCTACATGTTCTTATCATGGTGGGTCACAGTGGATTTCTTTTAGAAGTAGATTTGTATTCTGGGGGTTTCATACTTAATTTCTTAAAGCAGCCAAAAAAAGTTTAATGATCGCCGTAAAATAAGGATATCCTATAAACGAAGAGTTTATTAAGCAGATATTATATGAAATAACATGGAGTTTGTGAACATTATTTCTGAAATAATAATAATATTATAACTTAAAGATTAATTTTCAGAATATGAAATAATAACTTAAAGATTAATTTTCAGAATACGAAGAGCTTTTGTTAGTTGTGTTTTTATTTTTATTTTTTAATTCATCAGTTTCATGTTAAATCCTTAAAATGCATTCCTAATCATGGAGAATATGAAGTGGGAATGCAAGGAGTTTTGTAGGAAAGCAGCTAACCAGTTTTTCCTAGTGTGAAAACGGAGTTAAAATCTTTATGAGTATTTTGAAGGATGAAAAGAAAAAAATTTAAGGCTTCTAAATAAAATATGCTTGCCTTTTGTTCTATTCTTTTTTCTACTTTTTAACAATTGATATACGTTTACACATTAAGGAGTCTTAGCTTTTTAAAAATTAGTAGTTATTACTAGTGTTTGCTCAGATTTAGTAGTAATCAGGTATGTTTTTCTATATAAATTCTGGGATTTTTTAAAAAAAATTCACACCTAATGATTAAATCAGAGATATTAACTTATGGGGATATCATTTTCTTATCATTTATTTTGTTGAATGATGTTTCTCTCATTTTGATTAAAAAACTCCATTGGCAATAAATTTGGTTTCACTGTTCATACATATATTGAATTTAAAACTTATCTTTTATAATCAGGTTGCATGGCCAGAGCCTCATACTCAGTGTGCTGTATGAATGATTCAACAGTGATTAATAGCTATTCATTTTTTATGATTCATTGAAAGGGGTAGTGCTAGTGAACACAAGTGATAACTGTTAAGATTTTCTTTTAATTTTCTACCCAAAATATAACATTTTCAAGTTGCAATGTCTACTTTTAAGCATGGATTTTTTTTCTTGAGCCCATGAAGTTATCCTTCTAGGTGTATATGGAAAATTATATATATGTGCTCTGATGTTCATTGCAGCTTTATTTACGGTGGCAAGGACATGGAAACAACTAAGGTTTCCTTCAGTAGATGATTGGATAGAGAAGATGTGGTATATATACACAATGGAATACTATTCTACCATAAGAGATCATGGGAAGGATTTTTTTTTTTTAGCTGAGCCATCCTGCCACCTGTTGGCAGCTCAGCGGCTGCTCAGCTCGGGCCGGGACTCGAACTGCTGTTGCTCAGAGCTCAAACTCTTGAGCGAGCTCTTAACCAACTGAGCCACTCAGCCGGCCCTCATGGGAAGGATTTTTAACAGGGAAGATTCAATTTCTTAAGCTGTGAAATATATAAAAAGAAGCATAAGTAGATAGTTTCATATCTATTTTTCTTATATTATGATCAATGCCCAATTAAATTGTGCTTTTTAAAGTGGTGATTGATGTTTAGATTCAACCTTGTTGGACAAAAAGAACAAGAATTCGGTCCTTTAAAGTGTGAATAGTGGTTTTTATTAAAAATATTTACAACCCCCTGTATTCTCATTACCTAATTTTAACGTCCAAGTTAATATTCCAAGTCATGAGATGAATCATTATTTCCAAAGGGATCTTAAATACTATTAAGAATGTCATAAAGTATTGTGTCATTCAGCTGTCTCAGAGAACCATAAAATCTGTGATTCTGCATAAATGTAAAACTGGCAAACAGATTTATGAGGTCTTCATGCAGAACTGGTGTTGGGCCGTCCTTAGCTCTTGTGAGTTAGGTCATATTAACTAAAAAGGAGTTCATGATTGCCGTGGTCTGAAAGTACCCCTCCAAAATTCATATATTGAAACCTAACCCCCAAAATATTAGAAGTGGAGCCTTTGGGAGGAAATTAGGTCATGGGGGTAGAGCCCACACGAATGAGATTAATAATCTTTAAAAAATGCCCTAGAAAGAGTTTTTGCCCCTTCCACCATTTGAGGGTACAAGGAGATGTCTGCAAACCAAAAAAAGGTCCCCACCTGACTGTGCTGGCTCACTGACCTCAGACTTCCAGCCTGTAGAACTGTGAGAAATAAATTTCTGTTGTTTATAAACCACCCAGTTTGAGTATTTTATATAACAGCCCAAACGGACTAACAGTGATATTCAGTGGGCTGCCTACACAGGTACAGCTAATGGCACCTGTATTCTTACCTCTAAATTCCACATTCTGAATCCCACACAACTGCTCTTTGGAAGATATAGTTAAGGGCCAACTACCACATGCAGATATTTTCAAACTATACTAAAATTTAGAGTGCAGTTTGTTTCTTTTTAAATTCTACATCCATTTATATCCATGCATTCATTCAATTAATATATATTGAGCACCCACTATTTGTCCTAGGCAGTATGCTTGATAATGAGGGCACATTCATGACGAAGTCTCTCTTCATAGAGCTTAAACTCTAGAGAGGAAGACAGATAAGCTCAAATAATTAAACATTCCTGTCAACTGTAATAAGTATTACAAGAGAACACCAAGTATCATGAGCATATCTAATAACAGGACCTGGATTTGATAGATGGTCAAAGAGGGCATTCCTGGGGAAGCAGATCCTTAGATTGGGATTGGAAGGGTAGAGAATAAGGTATTTACATTTCCGGCAAAGAAGGAGTACACATGAAATCTTTGAGATGTGCAGGGCTTATTTACACATACCAAATTATTCATGCTACACACCGGATGTAAAGAAAAATGTGCTAGTTTACATATCTCATTATTTTGGTTTTCTTTGTGACTATCTGATTGTATCCATCCAAGTTCAGCCAGAGAAGCAGACATGCTAGGAGATGTGTATTAAGAGATCTATTGTAAGTAATTGGCTCACACAGTTGTGGGGACGGAGCAGCAAGTCCATAGGGCGGCTTTCAGAAAGGGCAGGCTGGAACTCTCACCAGGAGCTGAAGCCGCTGTCTGAAGGCGGGATTCCCTCAGCTCTGCTTCTAAGACCTGTCAACTGGAAGGTCCACACAGAATATCTAGGAAGATCTTTCGTCAAGTCTACTGATTATGGATTTTAATCATATCCACGGTATACCTTCACATCAACACCTAGGTTAGTGTTTGACTGAATAACTGGAACTCTAGCCTAACCAAGTTGATACATACAACTGACCACCATGCCGATACAATATAAATTTGTCCAGTTTGAACATTTAACAGTCCTTTCAGGTAAACTTCAGCCCCACATTTTGATAAAACCATGCTCCTCACACTGTCTCCCTTTCAGCTTACTTCTGTCGCTATAGTGGCATCCAGGAGTCTCGGGGGAGTGTTCTGGGAAGGTTGTGCCTTATTGGATCTGGGGTCACCGGACGGGTGCAGGACTCCCCCTCATGCTGGTCCGTGTGTGTACGTGAACACTAGCTCATGTTTGTGGCCTCCAGGTTCCTGTCCCTGATCTACCTGGTTGACACATGCTGTTTTGTTCTGTACATTGGTCCTTGCCAATGTTTCTGGACCCCCCTCAATGGCTACTGATGCAGACCTGTAGACCTCTCTCTTACCCTCCATTTGGCCCCTGGCCTTGGAGTTTCCATAGTCTTTCACTCACCAGGAAGGCTCAACGGTAAACCCACTGCTTCTCAATGTGCCGTTCACTTCACATGAAGCAGTTTCCAAATGCTAACTGGAAGCTATCCCCTGCTTGACAGGACTGCACCACCGTGATATTGCCCCATCGCTGGACAAAGTGGGACATCCTCCCATGGCCTCATTCAGGCAGATGATGCTCTGTCCTCAGTGTTCCCTCAGCAGAGCCAAGAAACATGTCTTATGTTGGTTTTCATATTTTTTCCTTCCCGTAGTCTGCCAGGGTTAGAAGGGGTGGACACTCTTTTCTCTTAGCAGAGCTCTTCTTGTGTGGCCTGCAGGTCTAACCCTTTCATGTCATTTGGAAGGCACGATTTAATATCGATCATGTTCGCCTTCACCAGGCATGGATTGAGGAGAAAGGGCTTCTAATTTTCTCCTGCTGGTAAACTGTTTATTAGGGAAAGTTAAGGGCTTAGGGGTGAGGTGAGGGTGGTATGTATTCATGGCTGGGGGAGGGGAGAGTGAGGAGGGCTTTCTTCAAGCTTGCTTAGAGTCCCAGCATTTAAATGTCAACTCTAGATAGAAATGCTAATTAGATTTTAAAATGGTTTCTTACAGTCATAAAATCTCCTAAATCAGCACAAATGGAACACAAAGTGTTTGTATCAGTGGTGTGGATGGATTCCTAATGACCCATTTATCTTTTCTTAACCCATCCCCACATTTAACCAAAGGCATTTTCAGCATGAGTTATTGAAGAGAGGGGTTCAGTTTGAGGCCAAGAAGTAAGTTCATTTATTCCGCAAATGTTTATTGAGTGTATCTAGGTACAGCCTGTAATATGAAATCTGAGTCTTAGTTTATAATTGGCTACTTAGCCACAAAGACTTTGAAGAATGTTATTTAGATAGATGAAAAAACAGAATTTCACACATTCTGTGATGTGATGGAGCAAAGGCAGGGCTGATTCCATGGGTGTGCTTAGAAAGGTTCATGCTTGGTTTAAAAATTCCTCTGCTGTCACTATATTAAAATTCTTAATGATTTTTGAATAAAGGTCATTGCAATTTTATTTTATGCTGGGCCCAGCAAATCCTGTAGCCAGTCATGAAGAGAGGGATTTGCCTTCTAATTCTGACTTCATGTACTATATAATTTAAGCAAATTACTCTACTAATTGAAACCTCATTTTCTCATCTGTAAAATGGGGATATACCATTGCATGCATGGGTTTAATAAGATGAGTGAATGGAGTAGTTAGCACATTGCTCAGCAACTAATAAGCATGAAGTGAACAGCAGCTGCTCCTACTGATACTAATCTACAAATGAATGTACAGTAATACCTTGGTTTGCGAGCATAATTCATTCTGGAAACAAACTCATATTGCAAGACATCTCTTGTTTACCATGTTAAAATATATTAGAAATGTTTGCTCGTCTTGCGGAATACTTGCAAACCAAGTCACTCAAAATCCAAGGTTTTACTGTATTTAGGAGCCAAATTATTTTTTAAGTTTGAACAACCTACTAAAAAGCAAATAGATTTCACTATTCTAAAATAAAAATAATAGAAGTAATTTTTTAAAATTCCAAAATATTGGGTTGTCGGAAAAGTCATGACATAGTTTTTCTATGTTTTTCGTTGCAAAAATGTATCATGACTTTTCCGACAACCCAATATTACCCTCATACTACCGACCTCTTTATTTTAATAGTCACTGGTTAGTTTTCTCACAGCAAGAAGACAGGATTCCCCCCCACACACACACAAATTTAAGTTAAAGTTGCAATATTTTCTTTCCTTACAACTTTAAGATTGCTAAATAGCATGATTTTCTAAAGGAGAGGTAGCCAGCTCTGATATTATGTCTCATTAGCATTGGTTTGCTGTTAGGAGCTTGATAATTTAACTTGTATTTTAAGGAATTAATAATTGATATAGATTTATAAATAAATTAAATATGCATTAACTCCAATAAATAAATAAGGATAGAGTTGATGGACACATGAGAGTAGCACATTAGGCTGACGCAGTAGACATAATACAGTAATATTATACATATTTTAAAAATGTATAACGAGCCTTATTTGAGAACGGATTGGACGCAGAATGCTTCACCCATTCAGCATACTAGGGAAATGGATAAATGAACTTTTCTCATAAGTGAAGATTCAGCACTTAAGCTTACAATGGTTGCTTTAAAATATTTTAATGGAAAGTATTGTTTCTATGGAAATCAAACTATTGCAGGCATCTGATACAGAAAGTAGAATGTACTAAGTATTTTGTATCTTTTATGAATAACTCAGAGCCATCACTATAAATATCATGCCCTAATGGTGTTTGTTCATTGGGGACTTTTTAAATTCCTTACTTCAAGGAATCTCCCCAAGACTTCAGAATGCTAACTGGCACTTATTTGGTTCATTTGTTGGCACAGCTTCTGTTTTCTAATGACCCTTTAATTGAGGTTTCTATGGCTTCCCCTTTTCTTAGGATTTTTAAATATATTTGATTCTAGTCAGTCTCTTTCTGTGGTTATAATTAAGAGATCTGTAAAAACGCAGAAGCAGTACGTCAGCCATCTTGTACCATATGGTACCCTAACAAGTAGAGACATCTAGTTGCAGAGCGAGCAGAAGCAAGCAGGACAGAGATGAGAGAGGAAGGCATGCCCATATTCCTGAAGGCTTTCCGGCTCCTGTTTCTAGAGCCCTGCGAGGTCCTACTTCCTTTGAGATTCTTTAAATATCTCATTATCTTTTAAGTCAGTTCAAAACTTCTTTAAAAATGTAGTTTGAATTTGCATTTTTTTTTACTTGTGAACAAGGGCATCTTAAATATGATTGTGTCTATATTAGAGCTCTGAGCAATTCCTATTCAATGTTAACTTATTTGAATATGCAGTTCACTAGCTCTGGATCTTTTTCTTTATTTTTAACCCAAATTCAGGACTTTATATTTAGCTCTGTTAAGCTGCAGTATTACTGGAGTGAACCGTTTGAATATTATAATCTAAGTAAAAGATACGAAGGCCTCTGTTAGTGGTAGGACACTAACGAACTCTGAGGAAACTATGAAAGATAGGATCCTATTAGGAGGAGGCTTGATAAGACTTGGTGTTGGCTGCCTATGAGGAGATGAATGAGGGGTTTAATCCTTACGAGAACTTACAAATGAAAGGGTAGAGTTGGATGCCATTCACTAAGATAGAACAGCTACGATGTGCTGAACAGGACGAGGAGTTCCTTCCTGGTCGTGTTGAATTAGTTTGCTTCCCTTGGAAGAGAGAAGAAGTATATGAGTCTGGAACTCAGGAGACAGACACAAAGGACAGTTAAAAATTCAGGAGTTTCCTTTTTTTTAAACGATAGCTCACTCCAGGGTGGTGAAAGAGAGTATGTCACAAAGGCATGTAGTGTGAGAAGAGCAGGCGGGAGCTGGAACACTGAGCAATACCAACCAGCAGAGGAAGAGGACACACTGCTGAGAAAACACAGAAGCAGCAGCCTGAGATGAATGAAGGGAAGCAGGAAGAGACAGGATCAGAGAAGATCATGAAGAGATGTGTGTGTGTGAAGGAAAGAATGGTCCACGGTGTCCACTGACTCTGAAAAGTCAAGTAGGATACGGAGTGACACATGCCCATAAGCTCTGATGACCCAGAGGTGGTTGTTGGCGTTAGGTACAGAACTGTCAATGGGTGGGCAGGAGGACGGCCAGGCAGATCACAGTGGTTCAACAAGTAATGGGCAATGCAGAGGAGGCACATATCCTATAGCCGCCCTTCAGAAGCGGAACTGAGACTGCAAGGAGAAGATTTATAGATCCGCGTGGATGCCTGGCGGAAGGGAAAGATTTTTAACAATAGATTGTATAGCATTTTACTGAAGGAGGAAGGAAACTAGGAGGTACAGGGGAAAGGGGGATTAACTGATGGGAAGAGAAAATAACAGGTCCTGGAGCTCCAGTGTCTGCGTTAGCTTCTGAGTGATAAACGTTCAGGACAGGTACTTTTATGTCAGCTATGTCAGAGGGGAGGAATGCATCTCAGGGATGGGATGAAATATCAGCCCAATGCTGCTATTTCCTTCCAGGAGGAAAGAACACTGCTTTTTTCTACCTTCTTACCTACTACTCCTCTAGGGGAAAAAGGAGGCATAATCTCCCTAATTTGTGAATTTGGAAAAACTGGGTGTACGTAATCTCCTCTTTCTCTGTCCTTCCTATTGTGAATTGTCCATTTCTCTGTTACTGTTGTGACTGGGTTGGTAGGACTGTTTGGTTTCGCTTTTTCAATATAAAGAGCTTCATTCAATTCTCAGACTTTAGATATAGTCTCCAATGTTAGCTTCAGTAATAAGAAGGATGATATTTTTGGAGTTCATTGACTTTTGTCTTATTTCTCAGTTGGCTCAGAATTCAAACAGGGAAGAAACCTCCATTCTTTTTGGTGCCCCTTATTGATGCTCCGCGAACTTCTTTTCTGAGATATGTGGAAAGTAGCTGACAATAGAAGGTAAAATTTCTCCTTATGCGTGCAGATAGAAATTTAAGAGAGCCTTGACCTTTTGGCTTCATGTAGGAGACAAGGACAAATGCTTGGAGAAGGCATCAGAAATGAAGTAGAATTTGAATAGAGTCAAATGTGGATACCTAGAATGAGTAGTGCTGATTTGCATTTTCATCAAGGGAGACAAGAACTTCTTAAAATAGTTTTCCTTTTAGTCTTCATCAGAGTTGACTAAGATTATGAAATAAGAATTTTTTAAAAATTTTTTCAGTCACATTCTTTGTTAGATTTCTGGCCCTAGGGTCTTATCGATCTTTTCTTTAACTTTTTCTGAAGTTGTTGTTACAGATCTAATATACCTAGTATTTCTCTCTTTGCTGTTATTAGCTTCAAGGTGGCTTGATCACTTCTCTGACAAGCTGTTTACCCTAAACAACTTTTAATTTTCCAAAGATTTCAGTCTAAAACAGTGGTTCCCTAGCTTACTTCCTCTCCCTTCAGATCAATGAAAACTAAAACCTAGTTAAGAGTAACATTCAATTCAGTTAACATTCTTTGGATGACTGGTGAAAGGCAGGCAGGTAACAGTTATCTATGTTGGTGATGTCAAATATATCAAACCTTTTGTGAATAGCAATTTTGGCCTAGGAAGCCTTTGTCATTTCTTTTGTGTCCCGTGAGTGCATGGAAAAAGAAAACGAAAGCATAAGGACAGTAGCCAGTGTGTCTTTTCAGTGAGGTGAAGGCTTATTTACTATAAACATGTCTCTTAAATTGTTTTTTAATTAAAAAACTAATCTCATCTGGGTTGAAATACCTACATGTGAGCTATATTTGCAGTTGAGAAGTGGTAAGAACAGTGTAATATGTTAAATAATGAACTTTTTTTTTTCGTAAGTAGGTTTCTGGTATAAGATGTTCTGTGGCACTGGACATTTTCCCCCTTTTTGGTGATATAATTTTAAACAGTAAGTTTGAAACTATTTTACCATACAGATATACATTTAATCTAATAAAATATGTTGGAAAGACTTTCATTGCCCATACTGAATACCACTGACACCTCTGTCAAAAAACCATATGGGTCATTTATGGACTCTCTACTCTGTTCCACTGATCTGTTTGTCCTTATGTAGTACCAGACAGTCATGATTATTTAGCTTTATAGGAAATCATAAAATCAGATAATGGTAATTCTCTAATTTCATGATTCCTTTTAAGGATTCTGAAGCTAGAATTTTTAATTAGAATCACTTTGTACTTGTGAAGAGCCTACTGTTCTTGGGCTCTCATTGAAAATTGACATGACAATCTTATGAATGGGTTATTGAAGAAATCAAATATGTAAATATGCATCTTTTCACTGGGCTTCCTAGAATCAGTGTGTGACATGCCATGAAATCTGTGGTGTCTCAGAGCAATTCTATTGTGTGATAAAGCAGGTTCCTGACACGTGTGCCATCTGCTGATGGATGTTTCCAACTGCATCATGTAATGATGAGCTCCCTTTCCTCTCATTGTTCATTCAGTGTCTTCAGTGACATATTCTCCAGCCCAATCCTTAACATAACATAACACACACACACACACACACACACACACACACACACACACACACACCATTGTTTCTGTATCTTATGTATATCTTTGTTTCCTTTCCATTTTTATCCTTCCTACCCAATTACCAACTTTAACATTGTTTTCTCATCCCAAGAGCCTTTTGGGATGGCCCTGAGGATTCAGATCTCCCCTGAGTAAGTCTCAGGGAACTCTAAGAATGGCTTTTTGTCAGGTCATTGCCAATCTGTTTCAAACTTCATTAAAGATAATTAGTTTCCATGGTTTTAAAACTACTCCATGTACTGTCTAAGCCTAATGGGGAGTAGGATCCATTAACAAAATTTTAAAATGTTTTTTATACATAATAATTTATAAATAGAAAAAAAAATGAAATACATTGAATATATTTTGCTTCCCTAGTCTCTTGCCATTAGAGTGCTTAAGAAACTTGAGAAAACTGAAAATGTTTCCTGTAGGCTTGGGGCTTTTACCAGTATAGTAGTGTTTGTTAGTTTGTTTGTTTGTTTGTTTTTTAGCACTACAAACTAAGCACAAATGTCTAGTTTTTGAAAGTCAATATTTAATTAGAGAGAGATTGATTGATTTAGCTGTGTAGATGTGGAATTCTTCCTCCATCATGAATGATTCAATTTAAGAGTCCTAATACATGATTATCAATAGCCTACCACAGTGATTATGCTTAGCTTCAGTAATTATTAAGGTTGTTGTGTTTGGTTTTGTGTGTGTGTGTGTGTGTGTGTGTGTGTGTTAAAATCAGAGACTTTGTTCTAAAGTCGATTTTGTAGTTTGGCTCTTTTTAACAGTTGTTTTAGACCTTTTATATATATATATATGTAATAGTTGAATTATCAGATTACAATTTGCAAGGCCATTTTTAAGCCTCAGAATCAATGCTGAGTCCTGAAGGCTAAATACTTTGCATGTATTGCTTCATTTTATTATCATCCCCATTTATAGCCCATGACACTGTGCTTAGATGGCCGAAGTAGCTTATTCCAGATCCTAAGCACATGGTGGGGTGGGGCCAGGATTTTCACTAGGTCCATTGGATTTCATAATAAGCTCTTAATGCACATGACTGCCCATTTCTCTATTTCATACATTTACTCTCTTCAAGCAGCCTTCCATGTAAAGTTCTGATGAAGTTTTCAAATCCCAGTTCTTTTCTAATTAAGATTTCTGTTATAATATACAAACATAGAGTTGTAGGCAAATGAAAACAAAGACAAACATAAAAAACAAATCTAATTGTGTGTACGTGTCCAAAATGCAATGCTGCCTCTTAGTGGGGTCTATTCTCCATAAGAGTCTTTGCATCTTTACTATCCTATTAGCCATCAAGCATTGTGTATTAACTAAACCTTGATTTCCTGCAAGTGTTAGCATAGACACATTTCTGTCTGGTTACAAATTTTGTTTTTCTTTTTTCCAGTTGTATTGAAATACAGTTGACATATAACATTGTATAAGTTTAACGTGTACAATATAATCATTTGATATATTTACAAATTTTGATTTTTCTTGCTAACATTTTCTGATGTCTTATCTCTAGTCAACCCAGTTTTCTATGTATATACCTCCAGGCTAGAAAAATGTAAATAGCTGATGTACAAGATTTTCTTTTTTCCCATGACAGTAATCAATTACAAAAACAGAAAGAAGTGTTCTGCTACATTTTATTATCTTCGGTCTGATATTTGATTTTATGAAGGACGTTCTTCATTATTTGGATACACTATATTTTCATACATGAAATTGCATGTATACATGCATGTATAGGAGACAGCTGTGTCAGATCCTATAATATATTTATCAGTGAGTCTTTATTTGTACACTTTATCCTTCTACCTGTGGGTTCATCCCAAACTCATTTCTGAGAATCCAAGATCTAAAAGTGTCTCAAATGCCTGAATTTGTATACAATTCAGAGTTTGGAAATGGACCCAGGAAATGCCTAGAGATAATGAAAGAGATTTAATTAATCAAGCTTATATCTGCCAGAGTTTTAAATGGGCGATTTAGTTGCTCAGTAACAGGCCAAATCTGAGCAAAAATGAACAGCATATGGAAGTAATCTAGCATAGTAAAAAGAAACAAATCATGAGAATGAACTGGATTTATAGGCTCTACTGCTGAACGGTAATATGAATTTAAATATGTTCCATTAGCTCTCTCTACCAAAGAGCTGGTAATGCTTTTCCTGATTATAAGCTACTTGAAGATCAGAGCAGTCTTATACATATCACCTTATGTATAATAACAACTTAAAAAAAATCAATATATCATAGAGTTTTCAAACTTTTTGACTGAAGACTCCCTCAAAATATTTTTATAAATAATGCACTGTAATCATCATCTTCATTTTTCATTGTATCTTCATAAGGATAACATTTTTGACACACGATAAATATTAATTTTACATAAAGCTGTTATATCACACTTTTAATTGTACCCAGTGGAATATAAACATCATAGCAAATTGAAACCCACTGATATCCATTTAAATAGTATATGTGCAAGCTCAGTTTTAAAAGATGGAAATTTTATGTTGCTCGGCTTTCTTCTTGAGACTTTGCTTCCAGTCTATGTCCCCACACAAGTATTATCTGTTGGAAAGTTCAAAAACATAGAGTGAAAATTTTTCTTATTGCCAAAAATTTGTTTGAAAACCAACTCTTAATGAGATTGAGAGATGATGCAAATGGTATTTGATGAAGGAAGATTTGGGCACTTCCTCAGGAAAACCATCCCCAACCACCTAGGTTAGGTCAGAACTGCTTAAGCTCTCTGTGCTCATTGTTCCCTGTTCTACTTCTTCCTTAATACGCTGGCTCCTTTTTTTTTTTTTAATTAAAGTTTATTGGGGTGACAATGATTAGTAAAGTTACACAGGTTTCAAGTGTACAATTCTGTAATACATCATCTGTACATCACATTATGTGTTCTTGTCTGCTTATTCTTGCTAGATTCCTGGCTTTGTGAGGATAAGGACCTTGTTATCTGATTCATGATTTCATTTCTAAGGACTAATCTACAGACAGAATAGTAGATGCACAGTGAATATTTGCTCAGTTGATTTTTATTGAGGGATCAGTAAGCGAAGGATACAGAGTAAGAATTGACAAAAATTTTGACTAGGAGATGGAAGCATTACAAAAACCAGTGGTCAAATAAAGCAGTTATTACAAGAACAAAGCATTTCAATGGCTTTTGATCACAGGCACATCAATTGTAATTTTGGAGGAAGAAGTTTCAGTAGAATGGAGTTAATGGAAGTTAGATTGTAGAGGATGTTAGACTCATGGGTAATAAAGAAGGAGAGGCTGTAAAAGAAAAGAGAAATTCAAGGAAATTGGGAGGTGTGGGGGGATGGAAGACATGATCACCTGCTCTGAACAGTGTGCCACATAATCAGTAGGGGGTGAATGAAAGGATTTCTTAGAAGTGATAAGAAGCCAATTGAAACTGGAAAATCTGAATTATCAGTGGGCCAAATTTACACAGTCCTGTAACTTTCTCTGAAAGGGCTCAGCTGAAACCAGGATAATAGGAAGTTGATAATGGGGTAATCCAGGATTTAGAACTGGAATAGCAGAAGGGTTAAGGAAGTGAGGGGCTTGAGGGCATTATTAAAGACCCCATCAGTGGGACTAAATATGGAAATCTCAACACATTCAGCAGGCTATTTTCAAGTATTAACAAGTCTAAAAAAGATAACATTTCCTGCTGAAACTGCTGCTTCTTTTCCAAGCAAAATATGTTATTCTCATGTCTTGAACATCTGCTACTAGGAAAAAAAAAAATCTCGGAAAGCTCAACATTATATATCAGTGTTCAAGTCGAAGTAGCACTAAAATCTCTGAATGAATCAAGATGAGCTCATCCAAGATTCCATTTTAGAGCCTATCTAATCTTCTACCAATGGTTGAGTGCAATGAAAAATGTAAACTAAAATTATCATCCTCTTCTGAGGCCATACACTGCCTAGTCTGAGATGTATAACCAATACATGAGAGCCCAAATTTCTCTAGGCAGTGGCTATGATGGATGTTTCAGAAAGGTGGGTTAAGATGTTGGTTAACTCCAAACTTTTAATGGACTAGCAGATGGTGGTTACCTTAGCAACTGTAGAAGTGTGCTATACTTAGATGTTTTTCTCTGAGAGCTGATTGTTGAAACTTTTATCCTGGCATTCAGATGTAGTAAAAAGGAAAAATGAGTAGGAACTTAAACTAAGGTAAGGGTTCACATAAAGGTAACATTTTTAAATCACCATTGCTAAAGTAGAGTTTCAGTTTTAGCTATTTTTATTTAAGGTAATGATCCAAATAGGGAGTCAACATTTTCAATAATGCATCTACTTTGTAGTACTAGAATTTTATGAGAAAATTGAATATTTTAATATTTTCAGATATCACAGTAGGACTAAAATTTTGCCCAGTCAGCAATTAGATTTTGGAATGTTAAATGTTAGTTGCAGTCTCTATCTCCAAGAGTGATGATCATATCAAAAATAAATACAATCATAGTTTCATAGGTTTTTTTTTTCCATTTGCCATTCTGAAATGAAATTGAATGATCACCAACCTTAAGCTGTTTTTCCTCCTCTCATAGATAAAGGTTCTTCATACTTTAGGGTATATTGACATTCAGCTGTATCAGGTCCTTCAGGGGCCATCTGTATCTGAATAATATGTGGTGCTTGATAAAATTCAGTTTCAGGTCCCTTTCGCCAGCATTTTGATTCAATGGGGCTGAATTCTTTTCAGTTTCACACTTAGATTCCCATGCAGATGGTTCCTAGATAACACTTGAGAAACAAACAGTCTCAGCTTGATGCCTTAGGGAAGAGTTGGGTCACTTTGACAAATGAGAGACTCAGAAGGAGGCAGATGAATTTCATGTTGGCTGTGTGAGGCTTAGAACCTGAAAGCACTACCACAATTTCTAGAAAATCCCATGTTTTACAAAAGATAATGTTTAGTTGTCATTGCTAACAAGGGAATTAAAATGCAATTGATCATTTAAAATGTACTTTGTAAACATCACTCTAATATAAATGTATTTTAAATTCCTAAAGCTTACATTTTTATTTCTTTCTATTGTCAAAGACATTCTTTTCTCTACTGTATATGGGACAATATGGTGGAATGGGAAGAGCTTGGGTTGTGCAGTCAGACAGCAATGAGTCTCATTTTTAACTCAGTCATATAATAGAAGGATATTAGGCAACGTATTTCACTTTTAGAGCCTCAGTCTTCCCCTTTGCTAAAGTGGTGATTATCATAACGATAACCCTGTATGGTTGTGAATAATAAATAATAAAACGGATGGTATGTAGAATGATATTCACTCAAACATTGCCTGTCTTTCTTCCCCTCCACATATATAAAGGAGCACTTACCCAGTGTTAACAGTTTCCTGAGTTTATGATTCAGTAGTTTGATTGCTACAATTAAAACCAAAGTCTTAAACCACATCTAAATATTACCAATAAATTGTGTTCTCAATTGGTTTTGTTACATATATTATTGTGTTATATCCATTATTTCCCTTACATTAATCCTCCAGTTCTAGGCCAAACAATAAGACATTATTTGTATACTGATAATAGAATTATTAAAAGAAATAAAGTTCTGGATGAAATACTATCAGAAAAATATTACTGAATCACAGTTGTCTTATAGACAGACAGGAAATAAACAAAATTTCAGAGAACTAAGGTAGGATCCATCCACTACTCTTTATTTTCCTGGGACCTGCAACATTGTTTGATACAAAGTTGGGGTGAATATGCAATCAAGCCTTGGTAAATGAAAAATGAAATCAGATTAAATGAAAACCTCAATTTAATAAAATAGAAAGTTGGCTTCTGTTAAGCATGTATAAAAGGTAGCAAGTAATATCCTGATAAGGATTGTATGAGTGAACACCTTTCTTATCACATCTTTAAAAAAATTCAAGAACATTTAAAATAGCTACAAGTACAAAATTCTAATTTTGAAATAAAACTGAAACAATAGCAGAGGAAACCAAATAATTGGATATCAGAAGATGGGGCAGCAGGTGACAAAGCTGGTCAGAAGGGATTTGACCATTTCAGAGAAAGCTCTTTTAGAGCCATTAACATCTCAATTATTGTCATGAGCCATGGTGTTAGAATTCAATTAGTGTGGGACATTCCCTTGTAAGTGGCATCCTTTATTTTTGCTTGGTTTACTTGAACCTGCATCTTTAATAGTTTAGGCATCACATTGGCAACTCAGATGGCAGGATGTAGCGTCACTTGTATAGAAGGTTGAATAGTGCTATTTCCTGAGAGGGACTACCTATAAAACATATAAGATGGAAGGAATATTTAGGGCACCGTTGTGAAACTGAAAGCCATCTTTAAAAACATAAATAATTCTGTCTCATAATTTTAGTTAAAAATCTTATGGTCTGTTGTTGTTTTTTTTAATTTATTTTTTTTAATTGTTACTAAAACTTCATATGAATGACCAGACATTAATGACAATAATCCTTTATGACAAATATAATGTTCCTTCTTTGAATGTTCATATATATAATGTTGTACCTTTTTTTTCAGCTGAGCCATCCTGCCACCTGTTGGCAGCTCAGCGTCAGCTCAGCTCAGGCCAGGACTCAAACCGCTGTTGCTCAGAGCTCGCACGCTTGAGCGAGCTCTTAACCAACTGAGCCACTCCGCCAACCCCATGTTGTACCTTTCTAAGGTGTATCTTAGCATTATTGTTTTCGTTTCTGAATGATTGCTTTATACTAGATAATGCTGTGAGGTTGGCATCATTATATCATCCATTGTAAATAAGATCATTGGGGCTCAAAGAGTAACTTGCCCAGTGTCATACAGCTAGTAAATGGAAGATCTGTAATTTGAACTCAGATCTGTCAGAATTCAAAGCACTTAGGCTCTTACCTATGTCAAATTTTAATGAGGAATATATGTGTATATATGTATGCATGTATGTGTGTATGTATATATACATATACATACATATAAAGCACATTGCATAAATAAACACATTAAACTCTAAGCTCATTTAAAGACAGGGGCCTTACCTTTTACATCATGGCATATCACCTTTAGCAATCATACCAAATGCTTGTCTATGGATGTCAAATTTTACTCTCTGTTTTTGTGACGCTTTCTCCAATGATTCTAGTGTACAACCTACTTGGGAAGTTTCTGTGTCTAAGATTGTGTTGCAAGAAGAATAGGAATACTGAGAGTACTAAGCATGAAATATATCTGTTTATACAGTGAGTATAGAGTTTTATTGGAAAACAGTGATTGTGTTTTAATGTTACATGAGAAATCCATAATGAAATATTTTACTTTTATAATTTTATTGGGTTGTCAGAAAAGTCATGACACATTTTTGCAATGAAAAACATAGAAAAAATATGTCATGACTTTTCCGGACAACCCAAGATTATATAAGGACTTATTCTATAAATATTACTATTTTAAATGAGAAATAGAACAGGACTCAAACAACTTTGCTCAATTGCAGTGCTCCACCAATTACTAGCTTATGGCATTAAATAAATCTGCTCTTTATTGTGCTAAATTTGTAATAAAGAAATATTACCAATCCTTATGGATTTTGGTAAGGATCAAATGAATTTATTGAAACACTTTATTGGGAATGGTATACTATACAATTTGAATCTAGCACCGTGTACTATTATTCATGGTGAGTCCAAACACTCCTTCCCATCACCATCAAACACCATTATTTAGTGAGAGTTTTGAGCTATAGTCAATGCTTAGAACAAAGAAGCATGTTTATATAAAGTATAGTAATTAGATAATTCACCCATTTTTTAATGTTTTTCAATGTTATTATGGCACAGATGGGTACTAGTGTGCAGAAATCTATACATTTTAAATAGACAAGAATATTTTTCTGTTCTTACAGAGCTTAGTCATCTATTGGGAAAAACATGTTAATCAAGGAATCACAGAAATTATTTTCATTTATATCTATAATAGGCTACAAAAGAGAAGCACATAATTTTAAGAGCGTAACAAGAAGATCTTAACTAACCTGGGAGGTCAGTGAAAGCTTTTCTGAGCAAGTTATGTCTGAGTTAAAATCTGAAGAATAGGAACTAACCAAGTAGGTATGGCAGAAGGAGAATGGGGATTCTTGATTGTGGAATAGCATTTTCAAAGGACATAAAGAAAGCCAGAGTGTCCAGAGCCCAGAGAAGGAGGGAGCGAGGAAGGCCCGTTGTCAGGGGTCAAACCATGCAGAATCCCAAGGTGGGAATTCTAAATTCCTGTGTCTCATGAGCAAGTACCCATACATCAGTGCCTCAACCCAGCATCCCAAATAGCACAGCATGAGAAAATCTTGTCATCCTTTCCACCTATAAACCTCTGTACCTTGTAGTCCAGTCTGGAATCTAGAAATCATTTAGACAATCATTATTTAGCACCAGTTGTGAAGATACCATTCATGCCAACCATGGAATGATTGATACCTGTTACTCATTGTGGCTTCTAGTTACTTGCTGGGGATGCCAAAAACTCCTCTTAGAGCTAGCCCTTCATACTATTTGGGTATAATCTTGGGGTTGAAAAATTATTCTACCGTTCTTCTGATATGGGGCTACACTCCTTACTATCTGCCACAACTGATTAATTAGCCTCGGGGACACCAAGCTTATACCCATCTCATCCTGGTAGTTATGCTCACAAAAGTTATCCACTTTATTTCCTGCTGTGGACTTTCATTCGTCTCCCAAAAAAATCATCATGCCCTATAACTTCCTAGACTACAGAAGTCAGTTCATTTTCTTTTTCTGCCTGCCCTTTTAAATGTCCTTCAAATAAAAGCACAGATTTAATCCCAATTGACACAATATTCTAATAGGATATAGGAGAAATCGTTAAAATGCTATGATTCTTATCAGCAGAATAATTGGGACATCTTGAACGTCCCTAGGGTTCTGCTACAACAGAGCAATCCCCCACTCCATCCTTAATATCAGGCTTTATAGTAACCATGATTTCTATCCCTAATCTCTCTGTTTTCTATAATCCTAGTACATGCAATAGAATTTTGTGATGGATGTCATCACGGCCAGTATTTTCTATCTCAAGGATCGTTATTAATGTGGTCCCTTCTTCCTTTGAAGCTATAACCTATCATGCACATAGATCTTTACACCAATTTCAGTGCCCCAACTATGTGTTGACAGATAACTTCCAGACTACCTTTTACATGAGTGGTTTCTCCTTGAACTATTTCTAGTTTCTCTAGCCCTTGTGGATACTTAATATTTTTAAGTATAAAAGTATTCAAACACTTGTTAAAATGGCAAGAATGACTTAATTCAGGGCTATGGATGCATGTAAAGCTCTTAGTCTATTGATTGACACACAGTAAGCACACAATAAATATAACCTTTTATCCATATCATCATATAAGCTCTCCTGCTACTTGAATGTAACTTTTTGAAGACAAGGCTTTGTCCATTTTGATTCCAATGTATTTCCTAAGCTTAAAACAATAAATACTTGTTAAATGAATGAATATAAAACTCACATAGTCACATTTCATCAATATAGAAATTAATAGGAAGAAAAACTATGGCCACTACTTCCTGTAAAGATCTAGCATTCCACATAATCTGTAGCCCATTTTTTACTCATATGCCACCATTACTGGTATTTTTTTGAATTAAGATGATCCTACGGGAAATCTTGTTAGTTTTGATGAAACAAGCTACTATGTTAGAAGGATTCGTGTAGTGAGGCCAAGGGAGGCCTCTGGCTAATAGCTAGCAAGATACAAGGCCCTCATTCTAACAATCTGCAAGGAACTGAATTTTGCCAACAACCCTGTGAGTTTGGAAGCAGATATCTCCCCAGTTGAGCCTTCAGATGAGACCCGGCCCTGGCCACCACCTTCAATGCAGCCTTGTGAGAGACCATGAAGCACAGGTCCCAGTTAATTGATTTTGCCTGATCTCCTGCCTTGCATGAATTGTGAGATAATAAACATGTTTTTTCTTTTTTGAGGAAATGCTTAATTTATTTATTAACTTTTTAAAATTATTGAAGTATAATATACATAGAACATTATATTAGTTTCAGGTGTACAACAGAATGATTTGATATTTGCGTATTTTGCAAAATTATCACCAAATATGCACTCATTCTTAATGAATTCCTTCACCGTTGCTTATATTACAGCTTCCCAGTCTGTCAGTATAACGGCCTTTCCTATTTATTTATTATTTATATTAAACTTATTGGGGTAACATTTTAAATAATATTTTATAAATTTCAGGTGACAACTTTATGACTCAATATCTGTATACTCTTGCATGCTCACCACCTGAAGTCTAGTCTCCTTCTGTTACCATCGATCTGACCCGCTTTTACCCTCTTCATGTTCACCCCAACCCCCTTCTTCCCTGGTAATCACCATTCTGTTGTCTGTATCTATGACTTTGTTTGTTTTGTTTAAACATGTATTTATTTGAATCCACTAGCCTTGTGATCATTTGTTTAACAAACAATAGATAATATATCAGGCTAACCCTCAGCAAACTTGAGAACAGGTTGTCTGTGCTAACATGTTCTCTTTCATCTTCCCTCTGTACTGCCTCTACCTCAAGTACCATTCTCCGTGGCTGGTGTAGTCTCAGTAACACATGCTGGGACAGCTTCCTCATCCCTGTAGTGAATTCTGTTCTAGGTAACTAGCTTCTCATAGCCATGTCCTGGGTTTGGATCGCAAGGTATATAGTGAGAATAGGTGGTGCTCATACAGCTGTTGTACCTTTCACAGAATGAGAACACTAAGGGGCATTTTCAGGTGATTTTATGTCTACTCTTGGGCATGAGACATGACACCTTCCATTAAAAAGCTCACTATCAAATGGGGTAAATGAGTTTGAGGGCCATCCATGATCTCTGAATTTTCTGTACGAACTGTGGCCAACACAGAAAGCCCCTTTAGCTGGGTACTTCTTGATTTCAGAAACTTTCTCTGGCTTTGTAACAAGTGACACTGGCTTCTTTCTAAGAAGGGATTTCTGGCAAGTCACAGCCTTCATCCTGAAGATTTAAAAACTATTCATAAACCTACCTAAGGTAGCTTTCCTCAGTTGTGACTAAGATTCTTCTGATTCTCTGTTATGTACATGATGTGGTCTTTTTACTCATTCTCCTTTCTGATACATGGTCAGATTCTGAGCTCCTTGAGTGCAGGGGCCATGCCTTTTTCTTCCCATTATCCCTGGTGACTATCCTTGTACCCGAAACATGATAGGTGCAAATGCATTTGCTGCATGAGTAAATAACAAGTTGGAGAAAAATAAAACATAAAAATAAATAAATAAATAAATAATAACACGTTGGAGTGATTATGCATCAACTTCCTACATGCATCTGTTCAACTGTTTATAATTTAATGCTGGTTGAATACAAACATGCTATAAGTGATGGTGCTTTATCACTAACTCCTGCTTGGTTATAGATTTTGGCTCATGTATATTCCCCAATTATTTTTAACCACTTCCCATTTAAAATCAGTATGTATTTATCTCATTAACTTCATCTTTGGTTTTACCTTTGAAAACCTCTTGCTGATATACTCCTTCTGGCAGCTGGCTCTTCACCTTATTACAGAGCTACATTTCTCTGCCCTGACCCACTTTTTTTCTCATGGAGGAGTCAGCACATCCTGGTACACCTTGTGTTACTCTCTGGCTTAGAGGAGCCTGGGATGTGTAATTAACTCCCACGCCCCTCTTGCCTTCCAGCCACTTCTCTCCTCAGGTTCCATCAGCCCATGCTTCTAGATGTACTATCACTGTGTCATATTCACCTCCTTTTCCTTCTTCCTACAACTGCCCTCAGGCTTGTTTTGGGGCATCTCCCAAAAGTGATGGGCAGGTAGAAATGGCTTCAACTAACTGACTAAGCATAGTGGCTAAAATCAGGGACATTGGAGTCACACTGTCCTAGATATAAATCTTGATTCCTTCCAAGTTATAACTATGAGCAATTTGCTTAAGCTCTCATTTTTTTCATCTGTAAAATGAAGATGATAATGCTTTATTTTTGTTTTTAGGCCCCAAGTTTGCATTTCTCACATTAAACTTGCAGAAATGTCCTTTTAATGTCACATTTTTATTGTTTCAGAATTATATACACTCATGGATTTGCATTTCATTCTGACTCATTCCCTTAATCACTCACACATTAAATAAAATTTTAGTAAGTGCCTACATATGGCAGATCCTATGACAAACACCATGAATAAAAAGAGGAATAAGTGTTATTCCTGTCCTCAGAGTACTTACAGACTAGAATGGAAGGAATTAAATTACATACAATGTCATAAATTAAGAAAAAAAAATGTGTCATGAGCTTGAGAAGAAAGAGTTGGGAACAGTTAGGAATTAAGGGCTTCCCCAAAGAGGTGACAGTTGAAGTGGATCTTGAAAAATGGGTAGAAATTGAGAAGTAAAAAAGCAGTAGAGATGATAGTCTAGTTAGAGAAAACAGAATTTGCTTTAATGTGCTAATTTTTTTAGCTTCTTAAATTAGAAACTTAAAGTTAAAAGCCAATAAATTTTCTCATATAAACATTTAAATGTATAAATTTTCATCTGTCTGAGCTGCACCTCACAAATTCTTCTATGCTGTATTTTCATTATTGAATTCAAAATATTTTCTAGTTTCCATTATGATTTCTTCTTTGTTTCATAGTTCAGTAGAGAGTGTTGTTTAATTTCCAAATTTGAGTGGCTTTGCTCTATATCTTATTGTTATTGATTTCTAAAATTCAGTTATTTTAGTGGTCAGAGAACACATTTTGTGAAATTTGTTTTGAAATTTATTAAGACATTATAAGGCATGACATATGGTTTACTTTGGTGAATGTTTCACATGTACGTGGAGCAAAATATGTACTTTTGGTTATTGGGTGTAATGTTCTATATACATCAGTAAAGTCAAGTTGTTGGCAATGTTTCTTCTTATATCCTTATTGATTTTTCTAGTTCTAGCAATTACCAAGAGGGGGTGTTAATATTTCTAACTGTGATTATGAATTTATTAATCTCTCCCTTTATATTTCAGTTATTGCTTTATGGATTTTAAAGGTCTGTCATTAGATACATACATATTAAGATTTTTCTGTCTATTTGATGAATTGACCCAAAATGTCCTTCCTTAACTCCGGCAATACTTTCTGTCTTGAAGACGACTTTGTCTGAAATCAGTAGAGCAGGTCCTTGAATAATGTTGTTTTGTTCAAGATCCTTTTGTTATAGTGTCATCCCATCATCTGTGACCCTGAACTGAAATCAGTGAGTTGGAAAATAATTATCTGACTTATTTTGATTAATATTTCTTAATGTGTAGCTCATATTTATGTCAGTGTTTAATATTAGAAGTGATTTGGGTCTTTATTTAGAAGTTTGGTGATTTTTTTTTCTGTGACCAGAAATATGCCTTTGGAACTTAACTCTTGGTTATATCAATTAGCCTATGGCAAAATGGGTTTCATTGCACATGGCTTCACTTAAAGTTTCAAATTTCAAGAACTTATCAAAGACATTAAGTGAAAACTTATTGTTTAAGTTTACTGTTTGTACAGTAGAACTTTTTTCCCATTTATTTATTACTGTTTACCTTTGTGCTTTTCTATTTAAAATCTTTCTCTTGCAGAAGATATAGTTGAATCTTGCCTTTTTATCCTGTCTGAGAATTTCTGCTTTTTATTGTAGTATTTAGTTTATTTACATTTATTATATTTATTCTTATGCCTGGGGATAAGTTTATCGTCTCTATTAGTTTTCTATGTGTCACATATATTTCTCCCCCTCTGTTGTTTTCCTGTTTTCATTCAGATTAATCAAATTTTAAATTTTTTTTACTATTATCATTTGTTTACTGGCTTTTTGATCATAGTTTTCTGACTTTTTTTTCTAGTGGTTGCTCAAGGGATTGTAATATTCATCCTTAACTGTCACAGTCTACTTATGGTTAATATTATATCACTTCACATACAATGTAAAAACCATATTGAATTACATTTCCACTTACTTCGGTTATATATTTTAGTTCTAGCAACATTAAAAATCCCACCATGCAATATTATTACTTTTGCTTTAAATAAATGAGTGCCTTGCAAAGAAATTAATAGGAGGAAATAGATAGCATTTTATATTTACTTGCATAATGGAAATGTACGTTTTTCTTTATTTCTCCCTGATTTTCCATCTGGTATCATTTCTCTTCAGCCTGAAGAACTTTAACCTTTCTCAAAATGGGATGGTCTGCTAGTGACCAATTTCCTTCAGTTTTTTCATCTGAAAAAGTCTTTATTGTTTCATCTTTTTTCAATTTTCTTATTGACAGGTTTATTGATACATGTATAAAAGTCATTCTTTTACTGTATAATTTGATACATTTTGATCAAAACATATAGTTCTGTATATACCACAGCAAGTCTAGACATAGAACATTCCTTAATCCCAAAGTTTTCTCATACATCTTTGAAGCCAGTCCCCTTCTCCCCCCATAGCCTCTGACAGCTGACCTATTTTCTGTCCCTAAAGTTTTTCTTATTCCACACTGTTATGTAAATGGAATCATATAGTATATAAGACTGTGTATCTGCCTCTTTTCACTTGGCATATTTTTTAGTTCATCCATGTAGTACATATATCAGTAATTTATTTTTATTGTTGAATAGTATTCCACTCTATAGATTTACCACAATTTGTTTATCCATTCATTAGTTGTGGGCATTTGAATTGTTTCTGGTTTTGGGCTATTCTAAAAAAAGCTGCCATAAACATTTACACATAAATTGAATTCAATTTATATGCAAAATGTATGCAATATTTACATTTTACAATGTAATAACATATCAAATGTAATAATATATGCAATGTAATAATATATGCAATGCAAATATTGCATGCAAGTTGTATGCAATATTTACATTTATCTTGGTAAAGATCTAGGAGTGAATTTACTAAGTCATATGGGGAGGCATGTTTAACTCTATAAGAAACTGTCAAAACTTTGCAAAATATCTTAACAATTTCCACAAGCAAATTATGAGGGTTCGAATTCCTGTGAGAACAAATCCAGTGGGCCTGGTTTCAGCCATATGTGCACACCTTGGTCAGGAGAGAGTAGCATTCTTTTAAAAATAATTCCACAAAGTTAGAATCAATGATAAGGCAGTAATTTTCCAAATGAAAATAAGATCCTGTTAATAGAAGAATGACTGCTGAGGAGATGAAAATCGTGATATTTTCTGCAACATAAATCACTTAAAAATGCTGCAGACGTAGAAAGACAGTTGGGCCCCTGGATTTTGACTTTCACACTACTCCTAGCCTTGCCAGTTATCCTTTGCATGAGCTTCTCCACCACATTTGACTTCTCTATGTAACATTCCTCTCACTTGTAATGCTAGAGGAATGGAATCTGTTATCTTGATGCCATCACTGCCATTTTTAATTTATGTGATTAATCCAAGCCTTAGAACATCAATTAAACATGTGTATTGAATGAACAAATTTAAGAGAAGGTCTTTTCTATTCTATTTTCATACCTCTTGGTATATTGTTACTTTTAAATTGGATAAAGAACTGTCTCCTCTGTTAGTTTTAATAATATTTAAAGCTATTATAAAGCTTTAAGGTTGGAAACATGTTTGTGGGGTGTGTGTGTGTGTGTGTGTGTGTGTGTGTGTGTGTGCACGTGCATGTGTGTAGATCTTAAAAATAATTGGCAAGCAATTTACATAGATTGGATTAGTGGCTATAGTGCCAATCTGGAGTGTATAAAATATTGTTAACAGGGCTTACATTCTGAAGCACAAATGAAAGCTGCTGTATCCCAAATCCCATTCAGTTAAGCATCCCTGATTCCTGTTTGCTTGATCCAAAATAGCACTGGGTACAGATGCTCTGGGAATCCCACAATAATCCAGCAATTGTTGCTCTTTAATCCTTTAAAAATGCTTATGCCATTCCATAAAAAATTACTTTATAGAAATAAAAACATTCTTTTTTGGGGGGAACAATGTTCTTCTGAACAAGTCTGCATAGTTTCCCATAGTCATTAATTGCTAAAGGCAATAATTACAATAAAAAAGCCAATCCTCAACATTTGCTAGAGTAGCGTGAACAGAACTCCATTTAACAAACTAGAAATTAGTAAACCAGACTTTTAAAAGCTGCATTACAAAAAATCTAAGCGAACCCAAGAAGATGTATAAGAAACATTTTGATTTCCCACATTTCAAAGATTCATCGGTCTGTTCTGTCTGTCCTGTCCTATCAGATCAAAGAACCTTGGCATAGCTTGTAATTTCCCACTCAGATGGAGTTTCTGGAACATTTCTTCTCACTAGTATATTTTCAATCTAGTTACGTTTGTGAAGTAAAAGATTTTATGATGTTATTTTAGAAACTTAATAGCAAGTAGTAAGTCTTTTTTTTTTTTAAGGTACAAGCGACAGTGATAAACAGAACGGATATTGCCCTGATATTACAATAACCCTATTTCTAGGGTAGCCTAAAGGTGAATGTATCTTTGTCATATTTGTGTGTGTATTAATTAGGACTCTTTCTCCTATGATAGTGAGAGGAAAATCAGAGAAACTAGCTCAAGCTAGCTTGAAATTAAAAAGGAATTTATCAGGTTACAAAACTTGGAAATTTAAAATTAGGAAATGGCTTTAGACCCAGTCCCTAGATACTATCTCCCATTTTTTAGCATTACTTTTCTCTGTGTGGTTCCATTCTTGGGCACAGTTTCTTGGGAAAAAAAAGAAAAGAAAGAAAAGAAAAAGGAGCTGCTTAGAAAAGAAAAAGAAAAAAAAAAAAAAGAAAAGAAAGAGGCAGCTCCAGCCAAATGGGTACGTTAGTCGGTCTCGCCTAAGTCACTTGGCGCCCTTGATTTAGGGTTGGATTCAGCTCCTGTGTAACCATAAGCACTGTTGTAAATGCTGTGAACCTGCAAACCAACAGTTCAGGTTTATGCCACCATGGAGCTTATGTCCTTGCCATGGATTGGGAATATAAAGCTGTTATTAATAATGGGAATTGCTTTTAGTTGGGTTACAGTTGACATTTTTTCTTAGTCTTCTATGAGTATTCAGATATTTCACAATAACCATCTTATTTCTAATGTAAGTTGCATAATTTTCCACATGTATTTTTTTTTCAATTGGAATGGGTCTTTGATGTGTTTATCCATTGTGATTATGTTTTCCCCTCCACAATTATTATCATTGAGGATGTTCTTCTAGCCTATGATACTTACTGAGAAAATACAGTTCTTTTATGAAGACAGGAAAGTTATTAAACAACCTCTAGCTTGTATGAGTCATACTTCAAATCAAAGAAAATTACCCTGTTGTGTAGCTAAGAGATATGAATTAATAAAAAGTTAATGAATTTTTAGGTAGATTTATCACTGTGCAAACTACTCCAGAGAGCCTAGTTAATCATTTTGGGGAACTAAATTAACATTAACATATCTCTGTTATGAATGCTAAAAAAAAAATAATAATACTATAACTTTAATGAGTAAATTAAACTTCTAGAATTGCATACTATATTTCCCAATAGTTGTTCAAAGACTTTGATTTAGTTTTCTCATTTCCACATAAAAAGGCTCTTCAAATGCGGGGCAACTCAGTATATTGATTTATACCCTCAATCCACTATTGAGATCTACTTTGAAAGTCTACTTATAATGTGCATATTCTAATACCTGCCAAGTGGTAAATTATCATGATTATGTTAACTGATCCTAATCAGTCTTTCCACACTGGAAATCAAAAGATAAAACTGACCCAGAATTAAAATATCAGGGTAGGGGAAGTGCGTTCTTTTTTAATACTGACAGTAAGCAGTCCTATGTATGTTTATGTTTCTTCCTTTTATTTACCTACTAAACTTCTATTTCCTATTTCAGGGCCCTGCTTGAATGCTACCTTTTTTTTTCTGTAACTACCAACTAGGTTTTTTTTTGTTTTTTTTTTCTTTTTCTTTAGCTGAGCCATCCTACTACCTGTTGGCAGCTCAGCGGCTGCTCAGCTCGGGCTGAACTCGAACCGCTGTTGCTCAGAGCTCAAACTCTTGAGCGAGCTCTTAACCAACTGAGCCACTCGGCCGGCCCACTACCAACTAGTTTTAATTTTCTTTTCCTCTATGTTTCAAAACATTTTCATTTACAATGACTGGGTGCCTATAATGGGCTTACTCGTTAAGGCATTGAGTTGATAAACATCCAGTGCCTTTAAGAGACATGCAGTAGAGTAGAAGGGGAACAGTATGTATGTAAATCCAATGAAATATGTTAGTTGTCATGAAGATATTTGCTAGGTCCAGTAAGGCATCATATCAAACATAGTGTTTGAAAGTATTCAAAGTCCATTAAATATGAAATCTCTGCTTAATTAAGAAATGGTGAGTTTGGTCTGTCCCCCATTTGACAATTTTAAAAAATGAGGTTATTGAGCAATTAGATAACATGCCCATCCTCATAGCCTGGCAAAGGGCTTTTGAATATTATTTCTATGGCATTTGCCCAACTCTCCTACTAAATTGCAACCTTCTCAATATTGAGTTTGTATTTCCAGAAATTAGCATTGTGCCTGACTTGGAGTAAACACTCAAGAAATGTTTGTTTAATTAAAAGGGTTATGTCTTCCTTCCACATATATTTTCAAGCTGTGTTTAAACTGTGTCTGTTCGGTTTGCCAATGCTGAAGATGAGCCAAATACTATAGATCCAGTTATATGACATGAACCCAGATGAACTATGTGGAAACTTGGGCTCTTCTAATATGGGCCTAGCATAAGCATCAGCATAGACACATATCAGCTTGCATTACATTTAAAAGCAATTACTTGTTATAGTAGTATATGTCTTAGAAAGCTGAATTTTGAAAACCAATAGTTATTTCATAGATCTTAACAAAAAAAAAAGTCAGCTGATGATTATTCTTCTTAGAGTGTACTGTTTTTCTTTTAATAAGCTAATGTATTCCAAACATAACATATTTCAAATCATTAAAAGAGTCAAGTCTCCCTAGAACATCTAAAATCAGTTCCGAAGTGAAATGCTTTTGCACAGACTCTCAATTACGAAGCAAAATTAAATCCCGAATGTAGACTTAGCTTGTGAATTTAAAACTGTTGAGTTTTCCTGATTTGATTCTGGGCAACTGTGTCCTGTTTGAAGCTCTTGTCAAATAATTAACTTTTTTGATGCCCTGTAGTTTACCAACTCATGGATTAAAAGCACAAATTGGCAGATTTGAATCTGTCAATGTTCTGTGTGATGTTGAAGCCCATTTGTCCTCTTTGTACCAATTTTACATCCAGGAAATGGCTGTTAATGTGATTATTATGTCCCTTTCCTCCCATAAATGCCAGTAGAAATGAACTTAAATGTGCGTAGAAATAGAATACATTGCACACTTGTAATTTCCTGAAGAAATTAATAGACATGTTACTCTGTAACATTTGGAGTCCAAAGCCCTGGAAGTATCTTTGACATGCACATAGACAAGAACTTGGTTCTTTGTTTCTGTTCTGTTGAATCTTCATAGAATTCCACTGACGTATTAGAAAAATAGCACTTCGTGTCACTTGTGTTTCTAGAAACAATTTGAGTGTTTTCCTTGTTCTAGCACTTGGCAGTGGATTAAATGAACTAATCTAGTATGCTTGGCAAAATTTCTTTGAGTCAGGTTTTCTTTTTTTGGCAGCTACTATAAACATAGTTTTAAAAAATTGTTTCTAAGAATTTTAAGTTACTCATTTTTTTGTTGGTCAGAACTTTTGTACTATGATATTTCTTGATCCCATCCCAAACCAATGATCTTATAAAACAACAAACCGAATTAAAACACACGTCAAATACTGTTACTTTGAACTGCTCAAAGAAATGAAGTAACTGGAAATTGTGTATTTTGGAAATAATTGCTGATTGAACCAGTTTGGTACACAACAATATTATTGGAGTGCTTTGCATTTTGTGCAACATCAAACCCACTTAGAATTCCCCAGCTGTCTGCAGTCCTTTATTACTTTGCGTTAGGATTCCTAGTGTGAACCTCAGAGGCTCATGTGGTCTTCACTCATTAACGTGGCCTAACTCCATGATGCTGGATTGACGTAGAGGGGATTTTTTTCTTGCTTATGGCCATTGCCCTGCCTTTCACAGGCCATGCATCAATCGTCTCATGGGAAAGTCCCAGTCTTTCTTTGTTATTTGTGTTATGATTTTCTTCCCCTGACGTCAGGGAAATCAGTCCATGCTAGAAGAGTATTGGGTTAATTTTATTTTCTCATCTCTTTACTTTTGAAATGTGGGAGAAAAAACAAGAACTTTCCAACTGATCTTGAAATTAGAGTTTAAACATGAGAGGAAATGATGAACAGGATCGGATCTTTCTCTGGCCATAGCGTGGAGTGTGGTGTCAGGGGCAGCTGCAGGGCCGGCTCTCCTGATGGTCTGTCACTCTAGTTTCTTCAGCTGCCCAAAGGAGGTGAGCCAAGATGTCAGGGGGACAGAGAATCTCCAAGTCTCCAAGGAAAGGCGGTGTCCACAGACTGGAAGCTTTTGGCTGGAATTCTCATTGCCATGAATCTAGTGATAATGTTTTTTTTAAACCCGCATCACTTGGGAGCCAAAACAGGGCAGCTCCCCTTCCAAGCTTGTGATGCCTGTCTATTGCTTCTTTCTATCTTTCCCTCCCCAGGGGTCCAATGCAGTCCTTTAGGTCCTTGGACCTTTCTTCTTCTACAGAGAGGACATTTCTGAGTGACCGCTGTATTTGCTTGTAGTAAATCATATGTAGTTTTGTGGTTATACTTAGATATGGGCATGAGATGGTTAACAAACTGGGAATGTTCCCTGTTTATTAGTTCTGGGCCCCCACCTTGAATGCTGGTCTTGGATTAACCCTTTTTCCAGCTCTAAGTTTTGGGAAGAGAGGTGATGTTTTCAGACTTCGGTATCCCCTTTTAGATGAGATAAAAGCTGTTATCCCACTGAGAGCAGCCGCCAAATCCACTGTCTACATTTTCTGATTAACCTTCTGTGAATACTACTCAGCTTCTGCGCCAACCATCAGAGCTAAAGTTCTTCTCCCTTTGGCTTAATCTTCCTGTTTCCTATTTATTGCCTCCTGGACTTAGTTTGATCATTTCTCTCGTCGGCAGTATCTATAGGCTTGCACTTCCAGTGAGCTCATTCTGTCTTCTTTCTTCTTCTCCTCCCCGCCAACCACCCAAACCCACAACTCCATTAAAAAGCTTTTAGTTCTTTTGAATTAAGTCTATCTGCATTTATCCACCAACCCCCAGACTATTGAAACCACCTGTAACTTGATCATGTCAAAAGCACACACTGGTTTTACCTGTCCTGTATTATTTATCATTGCATCTTATCATGCTAACTTTGATCCACTCCTTAAGCCACAATCTTCTTTTCAGAGAGAAAGAGATATATTTTTGTTGAAAATAAGTAGTAGAGACCAAGAGGAAGGGGGAAGAGTGGGAAGAGAGAGAGAGGGGGGAAGAGAGAGAGAGAGAGAGAGAGAGAGAGAGAGAGAGAGAGAGAGAGAGAGAGAGAGGCACCCCCTGGACACTGAAAGATATTGCAGTTTAAGAAGGAGATCATTTTATATTTATCATATAATATTTTCTCCTTGTGAATTTGTTCCACTTGTAAGAATACTCATTGTTTCCAGAAAGCACCAGAGTAAATGCTCAAACTCCCTCCAAAGTGAAATATATTGAAAACTCTGTGCTTACATCAAAGCTTGAGAAACAGGAGGCTACAATCTCTAATGAGTTCAGGACCAACATACTTTGGGATCCAAAAATTGTACCTAATGTCAGCCACTTCTAATTAGAATTGAGACTCTAATATAAGTATTAACTTGATGTTCTAACCAGAATACATTTATAGTGACCCAAAGATACTGGCAAAATTAGTTTTGCCTGTTGAATTCTTACTAACTGATGGTTGTAATAAGTCCCCACCTATTGATATTCCTTTGGAAATGGGGCTTGTTTAACTCATAAAATGCCAAAAAAATTCACGTCTCTCTGAGACGGTAACCATTGCCTCCAGATTTTGTGAACTGGAGTTTGCAGTTGATAAATAAGCAATCAAGTGGATAGAAATATTCAACCCAATTATACGATATATGGTCAAATTGTTGTTAGTCTTGCTCTGTTGCTCATAGCTGGCTTTCTCAACCAAGTGGGGGAGTGACTCAGTCCTGTGTGTCTGTCTGGGCTCACAGCCACTTGTGTGTTTGGGGCCCCAGCTGCCTTTAGTTCCCATGTTGACAAACCTGCCCTCTGCCATCAGGATCACCATGGAAGCAGCTCAGACCCAGTGCTGTGCAGCTAACACAGCTCAGCTTCTTCCAACTGACACAGCAGTAGGACCAAGAAATGGCCACTTCAGTTGGTTACACTTGCTTAAGGGGCACACCTGTGCGTGCCTGCGCCCTGTGTTTGCACATTCATTTACATGTAAAAAAAACAAGCAGTTGATCCTATTAAAGAGGGAGGTTGATGAGTGTATGCGTGCTTTCTGATTTTTAAGCATTTGTTTTTCTCTCCAAGTGTAAAAATAATACACCTTCACTGACGGAAAATGTGATGTGTGCAGAAATTATCTAACTTTAGTATCTATCTGCCCCTACCTATTCCTTTAGTGAAAGAGTTTTAAAATTTGGGTTTATAATGTATATTCAGTTTTATATATTGCTTCTAACTTACAGAGTGAACAATTTTCCCATCGTGAAATGTTTCCCATAACTTGATTTTAATAACATGTTCATTCTTAATTCCACATTTAAGTGAAAGTCAGTGAACCCAAAGGTAGCAATAGTATTTAGTGAAATAGACTGAGTCTATGAAGCTTGGGAAATGTTGAATTGAAGGCCTTTTGCTTATTCTGTTTTAGTCTCTATCATATTGTAAAGTTTCCTTTTATGGTCTTCCTTAGATCTTTTCTATATGACATTTGATGTCTTTATCTCCCCTGTTGCATCCTTGTTTTTTTCTCTCTCTTCAATCTAAGTTTAATTATGGAAATGTGCAAGCCAGAAATGTAAATGAAATAAATGTATATCAGATTCTGTGGTAGCCAAGGGCATGGGCTGTAGAGCCAGACACTGAATCTGAATCTTAGCTCTAACATTTACCGGTGCAGTGGATATTGTGGGCTAGGTAACTAATCATTTGTGGGCTAGGTAACTAATCGTTTGGATTCATTTTTATCATCTCTAAAATGAGGAGGATGGTATTTCCTGAGAGAATTACATGCCCAATAAGCATCAGTTACTATTATTATCTTTTATTATTATATATTATCATATTATTATAAAATAACATCATTACATTAAAGAAACACTTTTCCTGTGTGATAGAAAATATACTATTTTTTTCAGTGTTCTTCTGGAAATGTAGTTGATTATATGTATAATGCATGGCTTGTGACTAACATTTGAAGACATTCCAAAGAAATTGATGTTACAGACCCTTCTCAAAATCTTGCTCAGAGATTGAGGATATAAGGCATAGAAATATCAAATCTCTGTAACTTAGTAAATTGAGAAATGAACCTATGAAAAAGTATCTAAAATAATACCGTATAAATGGGTAGAGAAGAGGGTCCACAGCCTGCAACTCCACCCTGTACTCAGATTTATCCTAGGAAATTATCAGCAGAGGCTATTTTCTTGTTATTCACTGGCTAGCTATGTGCTTAACTGTGTTGAGCCCTGTGCAGAATCTCTGATCGATAGATCTTGTTCCTGATCTGTCTGAGCTTATTCAGCTTGGTGGCCTCCAGCCTATAAAATATTTTTAGAATTGAAGGTGTGGCCCTACCTGTGTGTTAGATTCCATTATTATATTTTTCTTCCAGTCAAGATTTAAATAAAACCTATACCCACCTTAGAACATTGGTTTCTATAGGGACTTCTGTAATAGGATTTTGTAAAAGATATCTTTGCTGTCCCATGAGATAGTGAAAAATTGTTAAACCATATTATACTCAGTATCATTTATCTAGGTTTTGTTTATAATAAAACTTCTAAACTGTGAATTCATGTTTTTATTTGGGGATTAAAAGATTTTGCTTTCAAATCTTATGTGCTATCAGGAAGGACATTTGCAAAGACATTTAAATCTCTTCTTTTATAAAGTATCCCTTACAATTTGGGAATTTTTGCCATTTTTAAATAGGCTGCAGAAAGTAGGTTTGTATAAAAGTTGTTAAAAGTTCCACTTGCCATAAATATATATATATATATATATTTTTTCAGATTTACAAAGCATCTTTACTTAAAAGTATATTTACTTTTTATGATTTGTTTAGATGAGAAGAATTTAATTTAGGGTAATGCTAGGGTATTAAGTTTCATAAGTGTAAATTAATGGTCACACTTGTGATTTGGCTCTCCCACTGAAATTTAACAAACAGAATTATAACACATTAGTTATAATCCTATCTGTCATAAGAATTGTTTTTGTAATCCAGAAATTGTGATATTAAATCTATCAGACAAAAGGAGGTATTTATAGGAAGTATGATTTGACAATAAAATTTGAATAAAGTGTACTCTGTCTTTATTATGCCATCAAATATGAGGGCCGGCCGAGTGGTGCATTGGTTAAGAGCTGGCTTGGGATGCCAGCTCTGAGCAGCAGGGCCCCGGTTCGGATCCCACATGAGGGCCAGTGACACTGCCCTCTGCAGCTAAGATGGTTAACAACAGCTCGACCTGGAGCTGGGCTGCCATGAGTCACTGGCGATGGTGTAGGCTGCAGCCCCTGATGCAGTGGACTGCCATAAGCTACCGTGTGTGGTCGGCAGCCAGCATGAGTGGCCAGCAGCCGGTGTGAGCTGCCAATAGCCCCCGTGAACTGCTGTCCAGAGACCGGCGACCAATCTGCCTAACCCGAGAAGAGCGCAATAATCAAAATTCAATACCAACATGGGCCAGTGAAGCGACGTCCTCTACAACTATACTGAAGACCACAAAGGACAGCAACTTGTTTGTTCCCATTCCCCCGATTCCCCAATGCTATTCCCCTCCCCCAATTCCCCAATTAAAAAAAAAAAGACATCTTCAGCTAATAACATCTTCATTTGGCATACAGTGGAATCAAATGTTAAGTAAAAATGTACATATTGCAGGTATTAAAATTAACTTTGAAACTTTGATATTTATGTCCATTTTATATTGTATCTATATCCTTTTGTGTTGTTTTTTTGAATATGAATGTTCAATATTTTTTAAAATGCTCAAAACAGCAAATGTTTATGTTTAGATATATACATAATTGCAAATATGTGATAGATTATTAAAATATAATTTTTAAAATTTGTAGCTGATAAAATATAACTTTTATCCAAAAAGAGATAGGATTGTAAAATTACTACGATATAGGTGTTAGTAAAATGAAATCTACCATCACTGAGGACACTATTTTTAGATTAAACCATTATTAAACTATTGATGATTTTTGAAGTGAAGTCCTTTTTCAGTGTCTTTTGTTGCTATGCTGCAGGATATCTCATTAAATAGGCACATATAGGCTGAGTAGCAAAGCTTTGCTGACAGCCATTTTTTTTACTTCATGTTGTGTATTTTCTCTGAATAGTATGCCATTTTGGTGACTGAAGAAAAAGTTATGGTAGCCTTCAACCATTGTTGTAGAATGCCATTTATTTAAATAAGAGCATAAGGTCTTTGTAAAATTATACTTTTGTACATTATAGGTACTACTTCATACCTACAGTGCAAATTTTCTGAGCTATCTACAGCTGAGGCCATTATCAAGATTTAGAAGCAAAAAGAAAATCATTGTACCTCACAGGTACAATATATCTACAGGTTGTATTTGCAATGTGTAAAAACCTTAAACCACTTAGAATTTGTCAAAATCATAAAATGAAATTCATGCAGCCTTATTTTTTAAGGTCCTTTCCAACCTATGTAAATCTTGAGGTCATAGCTATTATTTTTTCTAAAGAGTTTAAACTAAATATTATAATAGGAAAGTGTTTTTAAAATAAATTTTGAACCTCAAGAAATCTGCTTATATTTTCCAAAAAGGAATAATGTAATTTTCTTTCCTTTACACATTTGGGCAATTGCATTTGTCCAACCTAGAATGCATTCATTGATTTAGAGGAATAGCAGAAATTATCATGGCATTTAGTTTTCCTGTACAGTTTTCAGTTATAACATGGAAACTTATAAGCACTTTAAGCAATGGAAATCATTTCTCATATAAGTTGCCAGAGATAAAGAATGACAGATTCATTTATACTAGGTTTCATGAGGAAAATTATTCTTTACTTTCTGTCATATGATACGGGATTTTAATTGAGTCAATAAAATATAGATTGTACATTGTATACATTACATGACTTGTTTATTTACAAATATATTAAGACAAAATCATGTGTGCTGTACTTGTGCAAGAGAAAAAAAAGAATGTATAAGAAATGTCCTTTGTTCTCAACAAACTCAGAGTATGATGAAGAGAAATTATTAATAAGTGATATAAGTGGTATAGGGCTATGTAGAGTATAATGTGCAAAAATAATAATCACTGATTCTTTGCATTTCTATAATTTTTCCAAAGGCTCAATTGACCTTAATAAAAATATTCTTATATAAGTATTTACATTTATATATTACTCATGCTTTATGAACTAGAAATATACAAGTGAAATGAAATTATTTTTTTGCTCAGGATCACATAGTAACATGTGACCAATTCAAGTTACCAATGAATTAATCTAAATTTCCAATATCTTCTCTTGGATTAAAATCATGGCTAGAGTCCTAGACTTTAGAGTTTGACGTACCTTATTTCAATCTAAACTACTGTTGACCCCTGAACAATGTGGGAGTTGGGGGCACTGACCTCCTGTTCAGTCAAAAATCCATGTATATATATATATATATATATATATATATATNGGAAATACTAGAGTCATTCACATCTATGTTATTGCTATGTCATTTGACAGCTGACAGTTCTAGCTTCATTCTAAAAAAAATTGAGCAACTTGGTTGCATTTTGGAGATAGACTTTACAACAAGTTGAAGATGGAAGACCAAACTGCATTTTTGCCATATTTTACTGTTTTACGACCATAAAGAGAAGAATGCGCATCAAGCTTGTGAAAAGTTGCATAAAGTTTACGGTGACTATGCTTTACAAGAACATCAGTGCCAATGATGGTTCACTAAATTCCATGCTGGTTCACTAAATTCCGTGCTGGTGATTTTGATCTCAACAAGGCTTCTTGGTCAGGGAGGCCCACCAACGTTGATGACGACAAAATAAAGGTATAGATTGAGCCAAACCCATGTTACATGACATGAGAGATTGCAGAAACATTCAACATCCATCATTGAAGTGTTCATGACCACCTGAAGAAGCTGGGATATGTAAGCAAGCTCAATATTTAGGTTCCACATGAACTCAAAGAAGTTCATTTAATGACACGTATAAACATCAGCAATATGCTCATTAAATGTGAGGAAAACGATCCTTTTTTGAGGCGACTGATAAGTGGTGATGAAAAGTAGATTGTTTACAACAATGTGTTGTGCAAACAGTCTTGGTCCCGACGTGATGATTCGCCTCAAAGGACATCAAAAGCAGACATTTATCAGAGGAAGGTTATGCTCTCACTCTGGTGGGATTTTAAAGGCGCTGTGTTTTTGAGCTCCTACCAAGAAACCAAACAATCAATTCGAATGTGTACTATTGGCAATTGGTCAGTTTGAACGAATCCATCATCCAGAAATGTCAAGAGCTTGTTAATTGTCAAGGAGTTGTGTTCCATCATGACAATGTGAGACCACACACAAGTTTGATCACCTGTCAAAAACTATAGGAGCTTGGATGGATGTGTTGCCACACCCACCATACTCACCTGACCTTGCGCCATCAGACTTGCACTTGTTTTGCTCTCTTCGAAACTCCTTGCATGGTATAACGTTCAATTCAGATGAGACTGTAAATCATCACCTTGTTCAGTTTTTCACAAATAAAGACAGGTCCTTCTGTGAATGAGGAATTATGAAGCTCACTGAAAGATGGCAAAAGGTTATCAAACAAAACGGGCAATATATCATTGATTGATCTTTGTTTTTATATAAATAAATCACCTTTGAAAAACATAGACAAGATACGTCATGACTTTTCCGACGACCCAATAGTTGACACTTGAACAACGTGGGTTAGAACTGCACAGGTCCACTTATATGTGGATTTTTTTTCAGTTAATATGCAGTTGCCCCCCCTGTATCCCTGGTTTTTGCATCCACACATCCAACTAGCTGCAAATCAAAACAGTATTTCCAATCCATGGCCTGGAATCTGTGGACGTGGAGGGCCAACTGCATGGTGCTCTCCATCTCACCATTTTATAATGGGGACTTGACCGTCCTTGGATTTGGTATCTGTCGGGGATCCTGGAACCAAACCACCACGGGATGACTGTAGCTTTTCGAGAGTCAAAAGTTATACACAGATATTTAACTAGGCAGGGTTGGGAGCCCCTACCCCCTAAGTTATTCAAGGATTAACTGTATTTTTAATTATTTTGAGGAACCTCCACACTGTTTTCTGTACTGGATGTGCCATGTTACATTATTGCAAACAATGCACAAGGGTTTCAATTTCTATGTGTCCATGCCAATAGCTGTTATTTTCTGTTTTTTGTTTGTTTGTTTGTTTTTGATAATGACCATCCTAACAGGTATGAAGTGATATCTCACAGTATTTTTTATTTGGAATTTCCTAATGATTACTGATGTCGAGCATGTTTTTATATACATATTGACTGTTTGTATGTCTTCTTTGGCAAAATATCTATTCATATCCTTTGTACATTTTAGTAGGTTATTTGTTGAGTTGCGGGTATCTCATATATTCTGCATATTAAAGCTCTTAGCAATATATGGCTTGCAGACATTTTCTTCCATCCCATAGGTTGCTTTGTGACTTTGTTGACCCTTTCCTTTGCTGTGCAGAATTGATTTTAGTTTGATGTAATTCTAGTCTACTTTTACTTTAGTTGATTTTGCTCTTGGTGTCATATCCAAGAAATCATTGCAGTGTTATATTCAGACCAATGTTTTGAAGGTTTTTCTCTGTTTTCTTCTAGGAGTTTTATATTTTCAGGTCTTATGTTTAAATTGTTAATCCATTTCGAGTTAATTTTTGTGTATAGTGTAAGATATGGGTTCAATTTCATTCTTTTTCAATTGAATATCCAGTTTTCCCATTATTATTTATTGAAGAGACTGTCTTTTCCCCCATGTTATAGTCTTAGCACCCTAGTTGGAGATCATTTGACCAAATGGGCATTAGTATATGTGTGGGCTCTCTATGCGGTTTCATTGGTCTACATGTCTGTCTTTATGTCAATGTCACACTCTTTTGATTATTGTAGCTTTGTAATAAATTTTGTAATTAGGAGGTAGGAGGCCTCCAGCTTTCTTGTCCTGTCTCAAGATTGTTACGGCTATTTGGGGTCCTTTGTGGCTCCATTTTCTGTCTCTTTGTTGATTTTTTCATTTTGCTCATGCATCTTTTTCCTGAGCCTGTTAAGCATCTTTATGATGGTTATTTTGAATTCTTTGTCAGAGGTTTCCTATACCTCTGGTTTTTTTAGGGTCAGTTCCTGAAGATTTATTTTGTTCCTTTGCTTAGGTCAAGTTTCTTTATTTCATGTGTCTTGTAAGTTTGTGCTGGGATCTACACATTTGAAAAAAAATGCTTCCTCTTCCAGTCTTTCTGGTCAGGCTTCAAACAGGGCAAGACATTTACCCATCAGCCCAGCTAGAGATTCTGGGGGCCTTAAGGCTTTTCTGTGAATGCATCGTCTCTGGACTTGTGCATGTAAATTCTCAACTAGAGGGATGTGTCTATTTATTTTTTCAGAGCGCATGATCTCTTGTTCCCTCTGGCCTCTGTCTTCAGTACTACATGTTCTGTGGAGCTGCCACAAGTTGCCCGGCTCTCCTTTGTTCTCAGTGGGCCCCAGGCATCTAGAGTATGCTGGATCCTATCGTGCTGCAAGACCAACAAGACAGAAACCAGACTCAACCTCTTATACTTCTACCCAGGGAGAACTTGGGAGTTTGAGGAGGGTTTCTTCTACTTGTTCCAAACTAAGCTGGGTAGAGGGACTGGAGTGAGTGAGTCACACGAATTTTCCTCCTGGCTTCAGTGTGGCTAGTTTTACTGTCACCTGAGAGCAGGAGCCTTTGAGCTGGTTTCTGGATATCTCACAAAAGGAATTGGTCTGTGTGTTGTTTAGTTGGTGTCTCTAGGCGGGAAGGAAGGTCTGGTGTTTCCTATTTCACTGTCATGTATCCGAACAACATATCTTCCTATATGTTTCTTAAGATGTTAATCAACAGAAGTAGTTTGCACATCAATTCTTATTCTTTCAGGGTCATAGACATAAGCTTAGCAGTGCAGTCCGAGTCTGAACTAGAGATAGGGTTGTTTTATTTTGTCTTATTTGTTAATAGAATAAGAAGACCATTGTCCACAGGCAGACCTATACATCTGCTGTAAACTGGGGAGCCAGGGCCAGTCATTTAACATCTCTGAAACTATTCTGTCATTTGTAAAATTTGGATAAGAGTTAAATGTTCATGAGTACCTTTGTAAGTGCATTGTAAGGCCATAAAACACTAAACTAGTGTTATTTCTTTTGTGTAATGAGTACAGGATATTTCCTGAAGATGTGGATATTATTTTTTTCCAACCTAATTCATACATTTGGCACATTTTGACAGTTACCACTTTTTCCTAACTATAAGAAGCATAGCAAAGAAATTAAAGTTTACTGCCAATTCTGACTAATTAAAATTTTGTTGTAGCTCCACTTTATAGTTAGCTTAGTTCCTTTGTATGTGTGAGTGCTCCCATATCCATTTCAATATGCTAAATTTGTAAAATTCAATAACTTAGGTAGATAATGTATACTTAAATTGTGCTAGTTATAAGCAAGGAACATGAAGCACTGAATCAAAAGTACAGAGAGTACCTTTGATTTATTTATCTTTTCTGAAATGGTAATTTTTGTTATTTATCCTTTATGTTGAAATAATTAAAACACTACATTCAAGATCTGAAATGGTAAGAGACATATCAGTCCCCAAACAGCCATTTTGGGAAAGTACTTTTTAGAAATATACCAGTTTTACATCACACATTTTCTCAAGGAATATAAAATAGTTCATGACCATTATCTGATTTGTGGGAGGTAAAATACATTTTTCTTTATTTAAAACCTCAAAGGCTATGGCTGAGTAATATTTCATTGTATAAACATACCACAGCTTCCTTATCCAATCATCTATTGATGGTCATTTCGTTTGTTTCCACATCTTGGCTGTTGTGAATAGCACTGCAGTGAACATAGAGGTGCATATATCTTTTCAAATTAAGTGTTTTGGATTTCTTTGGATAAATACCCAGGAATGGCATTGCTGAGTCATAAGGTAGTTCTAATTTTAACTTTTTGAGGAACCTCCATACTGTTTTCCATAGTGGCTGCACCAATTTGCAATCCCACCAACAGTGCATGAGGGTTCCCCTTTCTCTACATCCTCGCCAACACTTCTTGTTTGTTGATTTATTGATGACAACCATACTGACAGGAGTGAGATGATATCTCATTGTGGTTTTAATTTGCATTTCTCTGATGATTAGTGGTTGAGAATCTTTACGTGTCTGTTGGCCATGTGTATGTCCTCTTTGGAGAAATGTCTATTCAGATCCTCTGCCCACTTTTCGTGACAACATGGATGAACCTAGAGAGTCTTATGCTAAGTGAAATAAGTCAGACTGAGAAAGAAAAATACCATATGATCTCACTTATATGTGGAATCTAAAGAACAGGATAAATGGACAAACAAAACAGAAACAGACTCATAGATACAGAGAACAGACTGATGTTTGCCAGAGATGAGGGTGGTTGGGGTGAAAAGGCTGAAGAGATTAAGAAATACAAATAGGTAGTTACGGAACAGTCATGAGATGTAAAGTGCAGCACAGAGAATACAGTTGATAATGTTGCAACAACTAATTATAGTGCCAGGTGGGTACTAGAGTGATCTGTGGGAATCACTGCATACATTATATAAATGTCTAACCAGTATGCTGTATACCTGAAACTAAGATGCAGTAATATTGAATGTAATTGTAACTGAAAACAACTAAAAAAAAAAAAAAAAGCAAACAAAGAAACCCCAAATCTCAAACTCTATCAATGAAAGGAAAAGTCTTTTCATAGGCTTTTTGAATCAGGAGAGCTTCCTAACCAGAACTAGAAACTACTGCACTGCTCGGGTTTTCTGTGGGCCAGAAATTCAAGAATAGCATACCTTGAAGAACTGTGATTTTACTCTGTGCCAACAATGCCATAAACCATGTGCTCTGTGTATTTAAATGGAACTGAAACCCAACTCAGTTTTCTGCTGGACAAATATTTGTATTGAAAAAAAGCAATGATGAAATCCACAAACAACCCTTTCAACATGATGCACATTTTTGTTCATCCTGTTGTTTTTATTGTAAGAGTGGTATTTCTATAGACAAGGAAAGACATAAAAATGATTTCAGTCATGTGCAGTAATATTTTTCTACACTGTGTACTGGTCTGTGACTGACATACTTCATTGGGTAGGGATTGTAAACATTCTTTGTTCAGAAAAAGGAAGATGCAAGACTTCCTGTAATTAATATATTTGCACCCTTTCAAGAAAAGTACGTGCTGTGTGTTTAGTGTAAAGCTCCAGATAGTATAAAAATTTTGCTGAAATGGTATGTGATAGCTTTCAGCATTTTGATGTTTAAACCATTGCTTCTATTGGGTTGTCGGCAATGTCATGATGTATTTTTTCTATGTTTTTTGTTGCAAAAATGCGTCATAACTTTTCTGACAGCCCAATACAAAACATTATGCTGCTAATGCTATTTAGCAATAACTTTTGATTACTAAAGGGCTATAAGGTCTTTTTTTAACAAAAAAAGTAGGGCAGTATTCATATTACATATAAATTGCAGTCATAGAAAGAATGAAAACATTCTATAATCTGGGAGAAATTTTGTTAAATAATGTTATTATATGGGTCGTTGAGTTTTTTAGAGTCTTTTGAAGAGTGTCCAGCCTGTTTCCATGCTTTGTTTATATGGGGAAATGGTATAAGTAAAAGAATGATCTGAACTATTCTTGAATTAAGCCAAATATTTATCTTATGGAATTATTGATAGAAATGTTGTCATGTTCCTTGGAAATCATGCAATGTTTATGGAGATAGCAATTTTCTAGCCAAAGCCTTACTCATGAAGTTCAGTTCTTTAACTTTAGACATGATTGCTCTTTTTCTCCTTTTCTGCCATGAATATTTGGCACAAGCCTCAATGAGGCTAAGTCCCGATGAATGTGTATCGTTCCTTTCTGAATATGACTGTATATAAGGGCATGGCTGTAGCTTTTGTGTAATCGGCTATGATTATGTGTAAATTTTGTTGCTTTTCAGATTCTTACTCAATAGTTTCTAACTTTGTAATTAATCCTCTATAAAATATTCACAGTTTATAAAATATTCACCACACACACATGCACGCATGTGCGTGTGCACACACATGCACACGCACACGCGCACACACACACACACACATACTGGGGTGCCAAAAACTGTAGACACATTTTAAGAGATGTTAACACTTTGGTCACCATTGCTCTAGCAGTAGTTAGTTCATAGTAATCAGAAGTGTCTGGATGCTGATGGTAACCACTTTCAGCACCTCTTGTAATTGCAGAAGTCAAATATGACTTGTATCTATATTTTGTTTTTGGTATATATTGAGTATTACAATTTTAACACAGGTTTCTCCTTTCTTAAAATGAGTATGCATTTTTTGGCCGTGTGTGTGTGTGTGTGTGTGTGTGTGTGTGTGTGTGTGTGTGTGTGTGTATTGGGGTCATCGGGAAAGTCATAACGCATTTTTGCATTGAAAAACGTAGAAAAATGTGTCATGACTTTCCCGACAACCCTCTATATACATATATAAATATATATATGGTTCTCCATTCTTCAAGAAATATTTGATTGTCTGGCTACTATGTGCCAAACACTAAGCGGAGTACTAGGACGCAGAAATGACGATGTCATGGTCTCTTTCCCCTTGGGAAATTGTATAGTATACCAAAATATGTCCTCCTCTCAGCCCCCTTTCGTTTACCTAGCCCTGCTTTTCACTGAAGTGCTAATCAATAAAGTAAACTGGGGAGTAGATCCCCTATGCTTTCACCTTTCCCTTTTGCAGAATTTGCGTCATCTATTTGTTTTACTGGGTGCTACTGAACCGCACTGAAAATGTTTGGACATATAGGATGGTGTTGTGCTGAGGGGTTATGATGAGGAGAGGTGCCTTAAGAAGGTTGGCAGGCTGCTTTGGGCACGTGGAGTCATGAAGCAGATACTTAGCAAGTCATGCTATGTGCCCAGCACTCTTTTGGCTGCTGGGAAGTCAATGATAAACAGACTAGAGATGATCTCTGTCCAATAATGTAAATAAGTTTCAAATTATGCCAGATGCTATGATGGGTATGACTCTTCTAGCTCATACATCTTCTCTCTGTAGGACATTCAGGTGTAATGCCAGGTTACAATTCTTTGGTTGCTTAGTGGTTATAGAACTAGAGGATTAATGGGTACATCCTGATCACTAGCTAGCCGATGCCCTTTCTGTGTCTTCATAAAGATTGTAGGACTTGTCTTCTTGGCAACCTTGACATATTGTGCATATATCTCTGTTACTGCAGTTCCCATGATATTCTAATTGTTTCATTTCTGCCTTCTGCAACTCATACAATGAGTGCCTTCACTATAGTGATGAGCCCTTGTCATGTTAAAATCCCAATGTTTGTTCCTTGAAATATATATGAGTTTAAGCAATGAGTACATCCATCCATTCATTTATTCTTTGCGTATGAAAGTACATTTGAGTCTTTATCTCTTCTTTTAATTCATGATTTTAAAACATGCCAAATAAATTATTACTTTTCTCTATCCATTACAAGGGGATGATAACACCTCTCTCATTAGCTTATTGAGTAACCAAATGGGATCATGTATGTAATATATTTTAACATTATTCCAGGTATTCATGTGAGATCTCAAGAAATGTTAGATACTACTGACCACATTCTATCTAGTGAAGGAAAGTGTGGCACATTTCTCTTAAAATTGCTTCTTTCCTATGTAATACAGGCTGAGACCCCATATGTGGGCACTTGTGTATTTCTATAGTCCTGTCATTCAGTCATGTTTGCACTGAATTCTTCCTGTCGATGCTATAGGATTCAGCAACACACTGTGTTTGCCACCAGAAGGTGCTAGAGGGAAATGAAAGCAGCTCCTTACATGAATGCTTTGCATTAGTTTTTCCATTTGCTCTTAGTGGTGTTCTCTCTCTCTCTTCCTCTACATAATTCACTCCACTCACTGACGGGTTTTTTATGCTTTCAATCACATCTATGAAGTTTCAGGGATATGGCCCTGTGCAAAAACAAAAGTAGATTTTAATCTGTTTCTTCACCAGAAACTAACTAGAAAAGGCTTTAGATTAAACAATTGTATGACTTATTTGAGAATGTACCCTTCGTGTAATTGAAGATAAATATTTTATGCTTCTGCTTAGGAAGTCTTCTTTTAAGCCAATTTTATAAAGAAAGCTTATGTTCTTCAAGGCTAATTCAAATTTCAGATCTTTCGAAGGTCAGTTTAACTCCCTTCAAAATGTGGTAGCACTGAGAATGATATTGTTGACTACATAATTCCAGAAAACATTTTCTCATCTTCTAAGTAAATTCACTACGTTTAAAGACTTTGCTGTCTTCCAGCTTTCCTAAGTGTGAAATATTATTCAGGAGTCTATGTGTGTTTTATTCAGTTAGTTTATTTCAAGGTAGTTTAAGCATCTGGCATTAAAAAAAAAAATCCATTGAGGATTTCCCTTTTCTTTCTCATTCATGAACTGCAACATGCTTCCCAGATTCCAAAATCTTGTGCTTATTTTTAGGACTTCTATAAAGGCGTAAGAAAAGAACAAAATAGTAAAAGGATAATCATATTATCCTGGGAACTATTTCTGTCTTTCAGTGCTAAAAGACGTCAACATACACAAGATACATAGACAGTTTCTAAAGTCCTTTTGTAATATTAATGTAACCAATGAAAATTTATTCATTCATCATTTTAGGAAGAAAAATTATGAAATTTCTCTGGTTATTTCTCTAGATATTCGCCATCTACATTTTCATTTACTATGTCTTTGGGGGAAAAAATGCTTGCATTTTTTTGGAGACAGATAGTTTTTCCAGATTATTATTAATTTTTATTTCATGTTTCATTAGAAATATGGCTGTCTTAAGCACAATATTGCAACTATACTGGTAAAATTGGGTAAAGACAGAGAAAATAGAAGCTTTAGAGAGCTTGCCTGAATAAACATATAAAATTTAAAAATGAAAGAAAAGAAACAACACATAAACTCTTCTATACTCACATATCCTGTTGTATTAGTTTACTATTGCTGCGGTAACAAATTACCACAAACTTATTGCTTAAAACCCCAAAATATTTTTTCTTACATCCTGGAGGTCAGAATTTCAAAATGGATTTCACTGGGATGAAATTAAAAATGTAAGGCTGCCTTCTTTCTGGATGCTCTGGGGAGAACTCATCCCCTTGCCTTTTTCAACTTCTACAGGCTGTCCACGTCCCTTGGCTTGTGTTTCCCTTCTGTCTTCAAAATGCCGACAATGGCTGACTGCGTCTCTCCCATCCTGCTTCACTCTGACTCTGACTCGGACTCTTCTGCTTCATTTTCTCTATTTAAAAGACCATTGTGACTACTTTGGGCCCAAATAACTAATCCAGAATAATCTCCTTATTTTAAAATCAACTGATTAGCGCCCTTAATTCCCTTTCCATTGTAATCTAACATATTTACTATTTCCAGGGATTAGAATGTGGACATGTTTGGGGAGGGTGTTATTTTTCTGCCTACCACATCTATGTATATAATTTGTATTTAGCATTTTTCACCTAGAGTTGTGATTTGTATTTTTCTCACATCCACACTTTCCATACCTTTTCACAGCAACAGAATACTACATTGATATAATATACTATAATTTACTCACCTAATGTTGGGCAGTTTACTTATTCAAAACATATTCACTGTGTACCAGTTATAGAAGAAATATTCTGTAAATAAATGGGGCTTTAGTCAGAAACAAGGCAAAACTTCTGCCTTTGGGTAACTAATGCGGAAATGGAGGAGAAAGAAAAGTAAGGAATTCATCAAAGAATTAATGAAAATTCTGACGTGGGCATGAAAATTAAGGACAGGGTGCCAGAAAAAGTGGTAAGAACATTCCTAGTAGGGGAATCAGGCATGGTTTTCCCTGATAAAGTGATATTTAAACTGGGACTGGAAAGATGGACAGACTTATACGTTTTAGGAAGTGGGGAGGAGTGTTTGAAGCAGCAAGAACAGGAGTAAAGACCGTAAGTCTTGGAGCTGCATGGCACATTGGAGGAATTCAAAGAAGTCAGACAAACTGTAAGGTGACTTGTGTGGAGGCGAATGGCCTAAGAGGTAAGGGTGTAGGGTAAACTGAATCCAGACCATGCAAGACTACATATGCTCAGGTAAGAATATTGAACTTCATGTTAAAGACAAAGGAAAGCTAGTGAATAATTTTAATCAAAGGAGAAACACAATAAGTTTGCGTTCAGAATGATCACTCTGGCTGCAGCACTGATCATGAATGAAGGGAATAGAAGTAGAACCTGGGAAGGGAGAAAGGGAGACTGTGTTGAGAAATGTCTATAGATTCGTTGATGGAGTGATGATGAGGATAGCAGATTGTGAGGGAAGCCGAAACCACTGAAGGTTGATTCCATTTAGTAAAACAAGTATAGGCAGAAAACAAGCAGTTGTAATAGGAAGATTGAGTTCTGCCTTGGATATATTGAGTTGAGAGGTCTTTGAGCCATAAATATGCTTATTCAAGTGGGGAGTTTAATAGTTTATTTGTGGTCTGAGAGTTCGGTCTGGGCTGGAGCTATTATCTCTGGAGTATTTAGTCCAAAGAAAGCAACAGTAAGCATGGTACTAAAGTAAAGAGGGGGAAGAAAAAGGGTTGCTTCCTGCTTCATTTCCTAAAAGGAGCAATTCATATACTCTTTGCATGAATCTTTGACTGTTTTTGTATCATTTAGAAGCAACATAACCTAGTTGAAGGTATAAATATTTTCATATTGAAATGAAGCTTACATGACAAATAGGCACAGAAAATTAGGGAAAGTTCACTTCAGAGAGAGAGAACAGCGTGACCAAGGGCCAAGAGGCAAGGAGATGTATGTTGCTCAGCATAGTTTGGAAAGATAAGTCTGAGGAATAGTACAAGGAACAAAGCTGAACTATTAAGCAGGGGCCAGGTTGTACCGGCTTTTGTTTATTATGGCAAGAATAATTTGGGCAGCCGGATGGCTCAGTTGATTAGAGCCTGCATCCTTAACAACAGGGTTGCTGGTTTGACTCCCACCTGGGATGGTGGGCTGCACCCTCCACTCCCTCCTTGCCCCTGCAACTAGATTGAAAGGGATGACGGGACTTGGAGCTGAGCTTGCACCCTCTACAACTAAGACTGAAGGACAACAACTTGACTTGGAACTGATGGGTCCTGGAAAAACACCATGTTCCCTTTCCACAATTCCCCAACACTGTTCCCTTCCCCAATTCCCAATAAAATCTTTAAAATAAATTTAAAAATAAGACATTCTCCTCTATTAAAAGAAATAAAAGACTAATTTAATTTGTTTATACATGACTAATATTTATTTAGTACTTACTATGGAGTTAAGACTGTTCTAAGAACTTCACGCTTATTAAATCAGTAAGCATATGAGCAGACAGCATAATTGCTGTCTTTACTCTCATTTTATATCTTAGACAACTCAGGCTCTGAGAAGGTAAGTAACTTGCCTTCTTCATATAGTAGCCAGGGAGTTGTGCTAGAATTCAAGTTTAGGAATTCTGTATTACATAGTGGAAAATTCTGTTGCCCAGCATTCTTCTAATTACTCTTTTTGGGGGAAACCAACCTCCCTGTTCATTCTAATAAGGGCTGTCAATCACCTCCGTTCCCACTGGCTATCAAAGAAGGCAAGGAACCCAAGATGGCCTCATCAGCATCTTTCTTTAGGATTTTAAGAATTAGAAATAAAAGAGTACCAATCCCTACTCCTCCGGTAGCAAAGCTGGTGGAATGTGCATTCCTAATTGCAAGTGGGTATGATTCCAGCCTTGTGACAAAGTGTAGTTTATAAACCTAACACACCAGGAGAATCAGAGAAGGGATGTCCTGAGTCTTTTGAAGGTATTCTAATCTCTGACTCATTCTGACCCTATGGGAGCAAGGTCCCTCTTAAACAATTTGGTCATATAAACAAGAAAAGGCCTAATGTTGTTTGAGTTGGTTACTATAGCTTGTCAAAAGTATTACTATTCACCAGGCAATGTCATGGGTAGATTTGTGTTTAAGAAAGCTCACAGTTGCAACAGTGTGGAAAGTGCAAGCCTGGAGACAGAGAGAATATAGTTGGACTATTTCTATAGCCCAGGTAAATATTGGTTAAGAAGTGGACCTGCACTTAGGATAGAGGTGACACAATTATGTAAAATACATTAATTCAGTCACAACTACTGAATTCTTTTACTGCATGCGGAAGGATGAGGGAGAGGGAGGAAATACCCAGGTCTCTAGCTTGAGTAACAAGTTGGATGGTGATATTATTTAAGGCAGTAATAGCTGGAGGATAGTAAACAGTGAGTTCAATTTTGTAAATGATTGTAAATGATGTCCAGAATGTACTTGTACATATTGATACAAAGAGAGTCCTAGGCTCAATACGCACACTCGCACATGTGTGCACACACACAGGGTGCCAAAAAATATATAGACACATTTTAAGAAAGAAAAGCTGTATTAAAACTGTAATAATATATACCAATAACAAAAGATGAATATAAGTCACGTTTGACTTCTGCAATTACAATAGGTGCTCAAAGTGGTTACCATCAGCATCCGGGCTCTTCTGATTATGGCGAACTACTGCTTGAGCAACGCTGACCAACGTGTCCACATGTATTCCTTTTTTTGGCACCCTGGTATATGTTTGGCATTAATCAGAACGTTGCTCTTAGAATGCAGAATGTCATTATTTATCCTTGCTAAGCAGTTTTAGTTACAAGAAAGGGATAGAAGCCTGATTTCATAATGGAAAAGTAAAAGAAAGTTTTACACTTAAACATGGAGGATTCAGTTCATGTGATTATTTTTACTTCTTAAACCCATCTAAAATATTAGTAGAGAATAAAAATCTATAAGGAAAAGAGGTGGGGGAGGATATGAGTAAGGTCTGTGGCATGGTGGAAAGTGAAATACAAAGGAAACATGGTCCACAGTGTATAGACATCTGAAATCTAGCTACCTGAAGAAGGAAGAGCCAACAAGAAACACAGTTTTACCTTAGGATCCGGGAATGGCTAAAGAATTGGAGGTGACAAGAATCACTGTAAAGGAAAATGAAAGGGAGTTGAAATTCTGAATGAGCAATTAGTTTCCTAGATTCCTTCCATAGCCATGTGACGATGACTCCTCAATCCTGAAATAAGGCAGGAGGTTAAGTCACTGTTAAAATTGAGCCAGAAATAGTATACACTTCAGGATCTCAGACGCGAGAGGGCCTAGATACAAGATAATTGAAGATGTAGATACTAAATGGAGAAACCACAAAATCCTTCTTTTCCCAGCATGCTGCATCCAAGCTATTAATTCCCTAGGGAAAAGGATGATAGATTCCTTTGTCAAGAAAGGGGAGTGGGGCGATAGAAGAGATTTCTAGATATTGACATTCGAAGGTTCTCTGTTGAAAACATATACTCTACTCACTCTCATACAAGACCCATGAACCAATAAACTCTGCCCACTCATGTAGAACTTCTAATTTACTTTATATGCCTCACTTTAACAAATAGACTGCCAAGGATTCCACGACATTTGAGAAATTCCTTTAATGTGAGACAAAAATCATGGGAAAAAATTAGGAAAAATACCTCGGAAGGAATGAAAACATTTGTAATACACATAGCAAAAGACATTGGAGAATCATAATAGGAAAGAAAAAGATAAGGAAAGTAAACTAAGAAGTTTAGTTTTCTAATTAATATATTCAGTCTCTTTTTATTGAGTGCTCTATTTGCCACATATTCTATCTAGGCTGAGGATATCACAGTGACTAAAATAAAATCCTATGATCAGGAATTCCAAAAAGATAGAATTGAGAAAAATAAAAGAAAAATTAGGAATGAAATAATACCAGCCAACAAACAAAAAACCTTAAAAGTTTTTGGAACACAAGGTCATATTCAAAAAATATTCTCAAAAGGAGTAATAAAAGCTAAGAGTTAATGGAACAATGCCTGTAATACGCAGAAGGAAATGATTGCCAACCTGGACTTTGATATTCAGTTAATGTCTGAATATACTAGGATTAAAAACAAAAGAAATATAAAGGAAACATAACATCATCTGTGGTCCATTGCATTAAGGCAATAAACTAAGAATGATGGTAGCAAGAGATTCAGGATTGAGGAGCTCTAATGCAGAAGAGAGGCAAAGGTAATTCCCGGGAAACTTGAAGATTAGACAAGGATGATTGTAGGCCATGTCTACAAGAAGCAACCAGTCCTGATTACTGGAAGAGAAGGGAGGGCTCCTGAGGAGAGAAAGGTTAAAATGACGGCATATCCAACAAGTATGTTCTTGACTGTAGTGATTTGTAGAAGAATTAGAGACAGGAACGTAGACAACTATGCAGATTTTTAAAAAGTTGCAATTAATTTCAAGAAAAAAGTTAGTTTAAGAAAGCAAATGCTTTTACGATGTAATACATGACTCAGCAATACATAAATTTACTGAGTTACTATCAGGTAAACACTGAATATTGATATCAAAATTGTGATTGGAGAAAGCTCACATTAGGCCTAAGAAAGAGAAGAAATCTCATCTTCTGTATAAGGATTCAAGAGATTGCTGAACTTTGAAATAATAGAGAATAGCATACATATTGTTTGTACATTTGAGCTAAATTCTAGAAGAATTAGCAAAGAGGCTTCAAATAGTTGCCTTCCAGGAATTGAATTTGATGTTGACATGAATGACTACTGTTTTTATTAGAAGTCTTTCCAGTATTATTTAACTTAAAAAATGTTGACATGCCATATTTTGAATATAAAGTTGTATTTATATTATGTAATTAAAATTAGTGAATGGAATGTGAGGAAGTGGAGAGTAAAAATGCAGCACAATAGGGGCTAGAATTAAACTATATGTGTCAGAAGAAAAAAATGAGCAACTATTGCTGCATTTAGTATTGAGGGGAAGGACACTTTTAGTATGAAAGAGGTTTCAATCAATTTATAGGATAAGAGAATGAAACAGTAGAGAGGAAGAGTTTGAAAACAAGGTGAAAAAGGAAAGAACTTACAAATTTAATTCTAAAAATAGCAAAGTGTGCACGGGACCTTTGGAAAGATCTAGGGGTTACTTGCAAATTTATATTCTTCTCTCTCATCAAGGAGTACTAGTGCCTTCCATTCCCCAAACTCAATAGCTTACTCTTCAGCCCATGTGATGGAGTGACAAGGCAGGACTCCATCAACTGATGAGAATATCCAGAGAATGGTTAAGGTGTTGGGTTGCTGGAATGGAATGAAGAGTGGATGAAGGGGGATTCAGGAAGGATATCTGACATTAACTGGACTTGAGAAGAACTTGACTCAGAGAGCGTCCATTCCTATACATAGCGATATCTCAAACAAGCCTCTTCTCACTGCTCCTGAAGGTACCTCCATTGGAGAGTGGTGTCAAGCTGGAGGACCTCAAAATCACACCTAAGTTGCTTGATTATTTTTGTCAAATACTCCCCAATCAAGATAGAATTCAATACTCTGTAGACATATAGGTTTGGTGATTATCACTAACATTTACTGAGATGTTATTGCCGGCCCTGTTTTCATTACTTCGTGTATATTGTCTCATCTAATCCTCACCTCAACTCTGTGCAATAAAAATTGTTTTCATTCCCACTTTACAAATAGGAAAAATGAGGCATAGAGTTTAATTTGCAAAAGGTCACAAAGCTGGTGCTGGAGGAGCTGACATTTGAATCTAAGTAGCCTGATGCCTAAGCCTGTGTGCCTAGTCATTAGCCTGTGTCAGCTATAACTACATTGTAGACAGAGCAGTAGGAAGTGCACAGGCATCAAGTTTGAAAGAACAGAGTGTATTAGGGGAATTGAAAGTAATTAAGGAGGGCTGGAGCACAGGATGTATGATGCACATATAAAGAGTGTATATGGGTAACTGGTGGGAAAAGTCTGTAGGCATCAGCGAAACTAGTTCATAAAGAGCCTTGCTGTCATATTAAAGACCTTTGGGCTTTCTCGCCTGATAGCTAGAAGGAGCCATTGAAGGATTTTAAGTCAGAAAATAATGTGATTGGATATGTTTCAGAAAGGGCCCTCCAACATTATAGAAGAATGTTGGAAATATCTGAAGAGGGAATGTAGTGATGAGAACATTTATGAGACTGACACTGAGGCAAAAAGTAGGCACAGAGAGGAGGGGACAAATAGGAGAGACATTAAGAAAGTACATTTAATCAGACTTATTGAAAAATTGGAAGAGGGGAAGAAGGTATGATTTCTTCATTTTCTACCTGGGCAATTAGGTAGACGAAGCACCATTCACCTGTATAAGAAACCAGGAAGAACAGCATTTGGGAAATACCAACTCTGTGTGATCTGGGAAACTTCTAGATGGAAATGTGCAGTGGTTGTTTGCTTTAAAGTCAGAGAGAGAGAGAGAGAGAGAGAGAGAGAGAGAGAGAGAGAGAGAGAGAGAGAGCGCTTGAGAATATGAATGAATGAATGAATGAATGAATGAATGAATATGTATGACTTGTATATTTGTATATTTTGGTCTGGGTTTTGTGTGTATAAATCACCTGTATAAATTGGTTTCAACCATCTTGAAGACATATCATAAAGTTGAGAACATCATATGTGATCACTTGACAAATGTAAACTAAATGGTGAAGAGGAATGTGGTTATAATTTGAGGGATCAGGTCACATTTAAATGGTAGCTGGAGACAAAGACCACAGAGGAGATTGAAAAGGGACTGAGTTCTGAGGGAAACCAACGAATAATGGTTACATGAAAACTAAGAATAGTGTAAGGAGAGTTTCATGGAGAGAATAATCAAGCTTCACTAAAAGGCCACTAAACCCTTTGGCGATTCGCAAGCCATCGTTGACTTGGTTTAGATTAGATTCTTTGAAGAAGTTGGGTTAAGAGAGCTTGTTTTCAGTTTATAAATAAATGAGAGGTGAAGAAGTAAATCCAATTCCTGCAGATTAGACATTTCAGAACCTAGGAGATAAAGCGAGGAAAAAAGTAGGGTCAAGGGATTTTTTTTTTTTTTAAGATAGGAGAGGTTCAAGGGAAGGAATCGGAAAAGAGATAAATTTGAAGACACCAAAGGGAAAAGAAACTGTGGAGGAACATTTCAATGAGAAGAGATACCATCCAGAGTACAAAAGGGGCTGTCTGACTTGGATAACAGTGAAGTATCTTTGTCCACTAATGCTGTAAGGGTGGAAGTGAGAACTTGGCACAGCAATCTGTCAGCTTGATGGACTTTACTTTTTTACGTCCTATCTTCCATGAACCAGTCATTTTCCATTTCTGAATTCCTGTTGTAATTGTGCTGTTTTTCATTTGCTAACTTGAGCTGTACGTGAGAAATACCTGGTGTAGAATGAAATTGAGTTTTTCAAGTATTGGCTGATGAACCTTATAGAATTTAGAATCACAGCAACTAAGCTTGAGGTTTTCAATTTGCGTATTTAGGTATCATTTTGCAGCCTGAGCAGATGATCTACAACCTGGCCTCAAAAGATCTGCATGCAATAAATTGTAAGATGTGCCTTATTATTTTTTTAAACCTCCAAATGGAAGGGATGAGTCAGCCTATCTGGGATTTTAAACTGCCAGCTCTAGGGACACTGCACAACCCAAAGCCATTGCCTGCAGTGAATTACTATTAAAAATATTCTCTGCTAGGCAGGGCAGCCTAATGTATCAACCTTGACCAGTTCTATAAGTAAAAGGAAACATTAAGAAGAAAAAACAACAGATTGCTACTGAAAGGCAGTCACAAGGTTACTTTCATCATTTGCCTTTGAAAATCTGGTGGTTTCTTTTTTATTTCTTTCCTGATGATAGCCTTGATGTTTTACAAGACGAGTCAGATAGAACTCATTTTACCAAGGACAAGATGAAGTTGAATCAGTTTTCTCTCTGTAGAAACTAATATGCATGTTGATATACAAATGTCAATGAGTACATTGTGTGTGCACTTGACTGCTATTATAAACCTCTCTGCACAAATATCGAGAACATATTACTCACATAGTTGAAAATATTTAGATATAACAGGAAGAAGATATTTTAAAGCTAAAAAAAGGAAATTATGCATTATTTGACAAGTAGCAAAAGTGAGTACAATGAACATTTGTTTATAATATTTTAATAATGAGTGCTAGAAAATTATATTTACCTCTGAATAAAAACAGTTTAATTATTCTTAGGTAAGATTTGAATTTCAATACAGGTGAGTATGTATAATAAAGAATATTATTAATAAATGAATTAACATAAAGGGGAATACAGGTCACTGTTCATAGGAGGAGCTCAACAATGGTTGGTGGAAGTTGAATGATATAAAGATAAGAGGGAAAACACGTTAAACCCTTCTGTAAACAGCAGATCCCCCCTGGCAGGCATCCAGCCTCTTTCTTAGGTTCATTAAAGAGTTTCATAGTATTTAGGATGATATTTTTCTTTTTTCTTTTTTTCAGCATTTCCCTACTTGTCTCCATTTTTAGATATTGATGCATAATTATAATCAGAAATATAAATATATATATATATATATTTTTTAAAAAAACATTGTGGAAAAACAAATGATAAGAACCTATTTCCTTACATGAAGTTTTACTTTAAAGTTTGCCTTTTCATGTTGCATGAAATACCCATCATTTGAATCTGATGGGTATTTACAAACTTTTATAAAATGAAGTGCATATGCAATAAATGAGTGCATGCCACTACTTAAGTTTAAAAATAATATCTTTTAAAAAGTTATCGAAATCACAACAGATCATTTTAAATACCACCATTCATAGATTTAATTAGTATGGCTGCTTCCTCCCAATGCCTACACTTCTGCCTGCTACCTGAAGACATATTCTAAAGCACACTTAACCAAGCTTCTTAGCAATTCAGCCCATGTGTGTCTTCTTGCAGCATATCTTCATTACATTTTGCAAAGACACTCAGAAAAATCTGTTAATTTTTGACAACTATCATATTCTGTATGATATATCCAAATAAACATCTTTTAGGTCATATGGATTATATGCTGTTTCTTTAAAAAAAACAACAATACTCAGTCAAGTTTTATTGAACTAATTTTATTCTAGTGAAAGTCAACATATACACACATCTGTATGAGGTATGAAGACTCTTTCCAGAACCAGAAGGGAACTGTTTCGATTCTCCATTGCTACATAATAAAAACTCTAAAACTTCGTTTCTTTAAAAAACAATCCTTTGGGTTGGGTTCTGCTGAGTAATGTGGATGCATCCAGCTGACAGACCAACTAGGGGCTGGGAACACTGGACCCCAGAGACAGAATGTCCTTTCTCTCTTTTGTGTAATATCAAGGCTGCTTCTCTCCATGTGTTCCCTCTGGAGGGGGATAGATATACTCCCTATGTGTCAGTTAAGGGCTCCCAAGAGTGCAAAGACTTAGGCATGGAACTGGTTATATATAGTTAAAATGAAACAGATTCACAGGGAGAGGACTACACAAAGTTATGAATACTGGAACCGGTGGTTTACTGGAGGTGACTGATGTCATACTATTCTAAAGGAACTAAATTCAAGATGTAGCATGTATTCTCACTGCTCTTAGAGGACATTGTATGCCACCATAAGAATCTTGGTTTTTACCTAAGTGGGTGGACAAATTGCATGGATGTAGATAAATAAGTGAAATGGTCCAGTGATCTCCTGGGCAGCACTGTGGAGGGCAGATTTCAGGAGGACAAGAGTAGAGTCAATGAGACCAATTCAAAAGTAGTGCAAATAACTGTGTGTGGTGCCCAGTGGGTACTAGAATTATAGGGTCAATCAGGCTGTAAGTTAAATTAATGTCTAACCACTATGCTGTACACCTGCAGCTAATATAATATTGAATGACAACTGTAATTGAAAAAATAAAAGTGCAAAAGCAAAAAAACTTTACTGATATACAGAGGGTCTTACAAACATGTATATACATTTTAAGAAAGGAAAACTATTAAAATTGTAATATTCAATATATATCAATAGCAAAAGATGAATACAAGCACATTTGACTTCTGCAGTTACTCAAGAGGTGCTCAAGGTAGTTACCATCAGCATACAGACACTTCTGATTATGGTGAACTACTGCTTGAGCAACGTTGACCAAAGTGCCCACTCGTATACATTTTTTTGGCACCTCCGGTATACATAAAGTGGTGCAGTAATTGAGGTCAGAAGTGATTTGAGCCTCAATTGAGGCTTTTATTTTTTTCTCCTAAAATTTCATTTGACCTCCTTTCAAGTCTGGGAGAAGGTGAAGAAAAAATGATATGGGGGAAAATAGAAATGTCGTACGATTCTGTGTGTGGAAACACCATTCCCTCAGATGAGAGACAGAGGGAACACGTTTTTGTTTTCTTTTTTTTTTTTTTTAATCCATTGACTTAGATGTTTCTTTGGACGAACAAGTAGTAAAAGCACTAGTCACATGGTTATATGTGTTTGGAACAAGAAATGAGTCTACAATGACGCTAGTGAGATAACTTAAGAGTCATTAGCATACAAATGATATTTAAGAACTTTGGAGAGGTTGAGCTCACTCAGGTGTGCATAGGACAGTATTTCTTAAAGAGAAGGGAAGTGTATCAGAATCACTAGGGATCTTTTGCAATGTCTACATTCTAATACTCTGTCCTGCCCCCCAACATTGCAGGGCTGGAGAAGGAAGCATGTATACTTTGGGGAAAAAAACAACAACAACAGGTTGTTCTTTTATATGCCTTCCTCTCCCAAGCGATGTGGGCATTGATACTATTTTGAAAGCTCTCCCGGAGATTCTGATGTACACTCAGGATTAAGAACCACTGAAGGAAAGTGAGAAGGGAAAATGCCTGAGCATTCCACCTCGGGAAGCAAAAGTCAAAGAAACAAGGCCAGACCTGATACTGTCATCTGCAGATGGCAGGTACAAAAACAGAATATTAGCAACCATCACAAATGAAAGAATGAGCTTTATATATGTCATTTCTGGGAAGGACTCATAGCCATTCATTGGGTTCTTCAACTGTTAACATGCTTCATGTCATGTAAGAGTTCAGTACCACTGTTTTTCTAGGGGTATACGTGTTTCCAGTATTTCGTATTGACTTGATGACTGAATCTGACCATATTCTAGAAAGGTTCAAACATGCTTTTCTATGTTTTTCTAGTTGCCTTTTTTGGTGACAGTTTAACTTCCCATCCTCAATTCCATCGCTTTTCCTTTGCCAGCTCTCTTCTCTCTTCCCTTCCCTTGACGTTTCACCCCATTTTTCTTAATTTGGACATCCTTCAAGAATATCTCCTGTCTTCATTCTTCCTCCTCTGATCCCTTGATGTTTACTTTAATTTTAGCTTCTTCCTGGTTATTCTGTATTAAATCTCTCTTGATATCCAGTCTAGTTCAGATAAAATGGGATTCTGGATGGCAAATCACATTTAAATTGGTAATTATGGAATTCTTTTTCAGGCTTTTAAAGCCTTTCCTAACATCCATCTATCTTGTCATCTCTTTTTACCTCTTTACCTTTTTATTTATTTTATTTTATTTTTAAATTTTTTTTAGTTGAGCCATCCTGCCACCTGTTGGCAGCTCAGCGCCAGCTCAGCTCGGGCTGGACTCGAACCGCTGTTGCTCAGAGCTCAAACCTTTGAGCGAGCTCTTAACCAACTGAGCCACTCGGCCGGCCCCCTCTTTACCTTTTTAATTGAACAGTTAGTACAGTGAAATTGCCAAGTCTTGATGCTTCTTCATTAACCTCTCAGTACTTGAATTTCTCACTGGTAGAAGGGGGACAATTGTAGCATCTTCCTCATGGAATAGTTAGGAGGGTGATAGAAGGCTTTAGACGTAAAGCACCTAGTACAGTGATGGGCACTTAGTGAATTCTCAATAAATATTAGTTATCATTACTTCCTAATGACACCTCCCTCTTTTCTAAAGTTTGTAAGCTATTCTAAATAAATTAACTAGAGAATAATTAATGGAAGCTAGACCCCAAAATGCACAAGTATGCATGCTCACACATGGACACATATGTATATCTTGATTTGAGTGGTGGTTACTCAGGCATGTACATTTGCAAAAGCTTATGGAGCTCTGTACTTAAGATTTATGCATTCTAGATGTAAATCATACCTCAATAAATTACTTGGGGAAAAAAAGTATAATTAGAAGCATAATAGCAGAGTGGTTAAGATTGTGGGTTCTGGAACTAGATTTAGGTTCAAATCCTGGCTCCAGCACTAATTAGCTGTGTGATTTGAGGCAAGCATTGGGCCTCTGCATCTCAGATTCCTCATTAGTTAGAGCTAGATAAAAAGTACCTATGTCTTAAGATTGTGTGAGGATGAAAGGAAGTAATTTAAAAGAATGCTTGGCACATCATAAATATCATGTAATTATTAGCTATTTTTATATATTTTCTTAAAATGAAGATATTACATATTTCTAGGATATGTATCATTTTCTGTATATATCCCATATCTTCACTTAGGTAGTATCTTTCTTCATGCAGAAAACAAGGTTTTATAGTTTTTTGTTACTCTCTGTATGTACATCATTTAGCATGTTGCTACATTTAATAAGAGCAAAATCAACATTTGTACCAGATTGAAAGAAGATGCTCTTTGTTGGAAAAACTGATTAAATTGGGTATTCCTGACTCGTAGTGAAAATTGTGTCTTACAAATTTAACCAAAACCATCTAAAGCATAACTATTCCTTTAGCAGCAAATTTTAAAATGATTTGAAAATAAGTTTAAAGAAGTAAACAGATTTTATTGTAACCTCAACTATTCTGTTCAGCCATTCAGATCCCAGAAAATTACAGTAATAATAAATTGGAGTAATTTCAGGCGATGGAAAATTCAAATCCACATGGATAATTGTCTCTTATAAGTAATGAGTGAATATGGTTCTGGAGCCTTAAACATTTAAATCTAAAAGACAAATGTCCTACTGTTTTACAGTGATTCACAGAGTGACTTTTTCATTATAAATTTAAATTACTTAATACAAAGTGTAAAATTTGTCTGATTTAATAATCACTTAAATGAATTAGAAGAATATCATCAATGCCTTGAAAGAAAATTTACAAGTTTTAATTTTTTTAATTAAGTTGATAGTACCATATTATTAATTAACAACATTGTCTATTCTGTCAGTTATACAATAAATAAAAGAAAGGTGCCAATTTATTTCTAGTTCTTGAACTGGGAACTGATAATCACCATTTCTTGCATGTAAATTATTTTTTAGCTCCTATATTTGGTAGATTTTACATGTCTTCTCTTATTAAAACATTTGCAATGTAATTATTATCCCTATATAGATATGAGAAAACTAACAGTCTAGCACTCAATTCAAAGCTTAAAAGTACTTCATTGAATGTGTGGACATTTTCATCTTTAATGTGACATTTCTAATGTGTAGAAAATTGGTAGAGTATCAGAATGCTTTAAAGACTCTGAAGATAGCTATCTGGAAAATAATAAGAGTCTATGTAACAGAATAAGGGTCAATATTAAAAATCAAAAAAATATGTATTACTGGTTGGAAGAAACCTGATTTTGAAAAAAAAATTCCATAGGAAAATGTGTATGGGGGAGTTATTCTAGTACAAATTAATTTTGAAACTATGTTAAATAGTTCCGTTTGAAAAAAGAGAATAACAGTAGAAATAGAACTCATCATTCATTAATAAAGGTATATTGCCAATTAAAAAAGCATTTCATTCATAGTTACTATACTGATAAATTCAATTCTCTGGTTAAGAACACATATGGAGTATTGAATCCATTGCTTGGGGCCACCTTCTAAGAGGATCAATGGGAAGGTAAGCATCTTTAATGGTTTCCAGTAAGGATAAGCTTCTGTAGGCTACAAGAAAACAAGAGGAGAACAAATGGGTGAATAATGCTGGGAGGTAAATTAAGGCCCTTAGAAGAGATCATCTCATGTTAGTGTTATCCAGCCATGGTGTAAGCTGGTCAGCAAAGAAGTGATCTCCCAAACACTAAATACTACAGCAGAAACTGGGTAATGCCATGTCAAGGATGTGATGACTAAGGATTCCTGCTTGGGAGAAAAGGACTGAGGAACATCTGAGCAACTTTGCAGCCCCTAGCCTGTTGGATAAAAAGAAGTGTACAGAAATTTGCCAGGTACATTGCATGTTATCAGATTAAGAGAGTCCAGTATCAGTAAAAAGATAGTTTATGGGAAAAGTATTCCTTGAAATGCCATTTCTCACCTTGTGTGAAGAATTGGAACTAATATTTATCGATTTCAGAAGCAACAACAAAATCCAATTGGCAAAGATAGGAGGAGGAAGGGGAAAAAAGGAGAAAAGAGAATTCTTATAAAGTATGATATATTTAGCACTTTTTTTTACTTACCAATAATCAGCTTACCTATTACTTTCAACACACACACACACACACACACACACACACACACACACACACACACCGCGGGTGTGCCAAAAAAAGTATACACATTTTAAGCGAGGTTATTTTTTTGTTATACTTTTCGAAATTGAATTGAATTACATAGCAATGTGTAGTATGACTTTCGCTCAAAAGATGATTTAATCAAATGAATGCTAGTGTCATTCATTGTATTACAATTTTAATACAGTTTTTTCCTTTCTTAAAATGTGTATACATTTTTTTAGCACCCTTTGTATATCCCTGAGGTTTGGACTTATGTTGTTGTTGCACTATATATGCACATTCTATGCATATGTACTTTAAAATTTTTGTGTTTTTTTTTCAGTATTTACTACAATTAGACTTTTTTTCTTCTAAAATCAGGGACTTTGAGTGGACACAGGGAAACCTGTTAGGAAATGGGTAAAGAATCTCAGGTGAGGTGGTAAAACCTGGAGCAGGGCCAGGTTAATGAGATGGAGTGATACAGATTGAGAGATACAGGTGTTCACAGAGACTGCATTTGGTAAAGGATTGAATGAAAGAGTGAGGGTAGGGGTGGGTGATAGACAATTTCTATTTAGCTGGCTTTTATTCTCACTTTCAGTTAGTTATATACCATCATTTCCTTATTTAAATCCTCTTAAATTTGACTCCTTACGCAATCTCCTGCATGCATGTTCAAATTGTTTGATAAATGGATTGTCTGACTTACTGAAAAGACCCTTATCTTACCTTTATATATGAATAAAAATGTGGCTAAATATAAAGTTATTCATTAGTCAATTGTCTTAAAATTGTAAGCATTGCTCAATATTTTTTTTAGGAATTTATTTTTGCAGAAGAGTGTGATTACAAATTAATGTCTTTCATTTTTCATTGATAACTGTTTTTTTCTGACTTCATCCTTTTTGACATGAATTGAGCTTTATAAAAAAGAAAATCTAAGAAGTGCCTGGTGGCTATAGGCTTTTATTTAATTAATTCAAATTCCTTTACTAACAAAGGAATCTTTTTTGATCTTCATATATAGCTTCATAAAGTTTTCTTTCATTATTGCCATTCATTTTTCAATAAACATGGAGAACGTTATTGCTTGTTTTCCTGATTTCCTTCCTCAGTACACTTAAAAATCTTTGATTTGTGATCTGTTCTGCATACTCTATAAAAATTGTCTTCTGCCATAATGTTTAGCTCTTTGCTCTTTTTCTCTCTACTTTGGGAGTGTTTTTCAAGTTTCTAATGTTATAATTTTAACCACAGGATCAGTTGTGTTATTATTTGAGCTGGTACAATTTTAGTGTCCTAATAGGCCTTTCTCATTGAACAAATTTATCTCAGCTTATGGCTTTTGCTGGTGGCAACATAAATGGTACAGCATCATTATAAAATTAAGCACATGCCTCCCTTGTGACACAGCAATTCACTCCTATGTAGTTAACCAAGGAGAAATGAAACATATTTCTTCACAAAGACTTTATTCAAATATTCATAGATATTTTATTCAGAATTCCAAAAATTGGAACGAGCCTAAGGTCGCCTTAAAGTGAACAGATGAACAATGTGGTATATCCATAAAATAGAGTTCTCAACAATAAAAAGAAACAAACCGCTATGTGCAACAACATAAGTGGATCTGAGAAATATTATGCTGAATGAAAGAAGCCAGGTACAAAAGAGCACATACTATATGATTCCACTGACATGAAAGTTATTAATAACCTTTCAAATCTTTTAAATAAGAAAAACTACACCTAGGATACAATAATAAGTGTAGAAAGCAAGAAAAGGAACATTTTGCTGAAAATTCAGATAATGACTGTATCTTTATAAATCATTTACTATGAAATCTATAAGTGTATTTTTAAAACATTACTTACTATCATCAGTATAACATAAGATTAGGGGGTAGAAAATTTAATGAGAGATCAGCTGAGATAAAAGAATACCATTATTTAATGACATGTTAATAGGTTGTCCGACCTAATATTATTAAGATGTCACTTTTAACCATAGTCACTTTTAACCAAACTGATGTATAGATTCAAAACAATTCCAATAAAGATTCTAGCTTGGTTTTTATTTTTTTATTTTATTTTTTTTATTTTTGACGAAATAGACAACATTTGGGAATATAAACCACTTAGACTAGACAAAGCATCTTAGAAAAATGTGAATAAAGCCATTTACTTACACTCTCTGATTTTTTTTTATATTTTTATTGGGGAATTGGGGGGATGGGAACAGTGCTGGGGAATTGGGGGAAGGGGAACAGACAAGTTGCTGTCCTTTTGTTCTTCAGTCTAGTTGTGGAGGATGTTGCTTCACTGGCCCAAGTTGGCACCATCATTGCGCTCTTCCCGGGTGAGGCAGATTAGTCTCCGGCTTCTGGACAGCCGCTCACGCTGGCTGCTGGCTACATACGGTAGCCCAGGCACCCCACTGCCACAGGGGCTGCAGCCTACGCCATCGCCGGCAACTCATGGCAGCCCAGCTCCAGGTTGAGCTGTTGTTCAGCATCTTAGCTGTGGAGGGCAGTGTAACTGGCCCTCATATGTGGGATCTGAACCGGGGCCCTCTGGCATCCCAAGCCAGTTCTTAACCATCGTGCCACTTGGCCGGCCCTTACACTGTCTGATTTTAAGACTTACTATAAAGCTACAGTTATTAAGGTAGTGTGATATAATGAAACGCTAGATATATAAATCAATGGAAGAGAATAGAGAATCCAGGAATAGACCCACACAAATATGGTGAATTGATTTTTGACAAACATGCCAAGGCAATTCAATAGGATAAGGAAAGACTTTTCAATAAATGTCTCTCTAACAATTGGAAAGCTTTTATTTATTTTATTATTTTTTAAAAGAGACTACTGCTCCCAGTTTGCACATCCTTTTCTTTCCCTCTTTCCCTTCCCTTTTCCTGCTGGATTTTAGACTCAAATGGAATATGAAAGATTGGAATAAGGGATAGATAGTAAAGGAAGATGGTACAAAATGGCTATCTAGTTCTGGTTTTCAAGGTCTTGGGTTTCTAAGCAAGGAGGTATAGAAAGAGTCAGAGGCCTCATGCTTTGCGAACTCCTTTCAGTGAAAGGTCTTCTATGTTACTTCCTAAGAGTCAGTCTAGATAGACTCTTTGCCATTCTTAGTTTTTTATTGTGGTGTGATTTTTTTTCCAGTATTTTTAATGGTGTCTGGAAACAACTACTACTACTACTACTACTACTACTAACTACTACCACTACTATTTGAAAATTTTAAATATTTTATTTAAAATAATAAATCAAAATTGATTTTTTTGAAGATATGAATATAAAAGAGTGCAGTGGTTCTAAATTAGGTCCTAAGAATATCCTTTGAAACTACATAACTCCTTTCTGTGTAAGATTTGCATTTCAAGCAGTGAACATTCACCTTACCTCTGCATCGCATTTTGGACAGTGATGAGGAACTCCCTAATATAAACTTATTTTATTTTAAAAGTATTCTAGGACTAAGGAATTGTCTTTGGTTAAAAACTAGTGGTAAAGTAATCTTTCCTAATTTTAACATCATTGGACTTTGTCAAATGAGTTGATAATTAAAATCTGCACTTTGTAGTGGTAAGTACCGCATCATTCATTCTGCTTGAAACTGAAGCTATCTCGTGTCCTCCTATTATCCCAGTAGGAGTCTGGGTCACTTTGCCAGTAGGCTATCATTGATTCTTGTGTAAACAGGGAATGATAGACAGTGATAAAAGAGCAAAGAGCAATTCATGGAACAAATTCCCTAGGAGGAGATTGGGGATAAGCCCTGGAGCATAGATAAAATATATAGGCTTGGACAGTGTGCTGAGTGACAAGATGAGTGCAGATGAAGCCAGCCACAGCTTCAGGTGGAGAGGAAGGAAACTGCAAAGTATCATCTCCAGAGGCCATCACCTTCTCTTTAAATTAAGAAGCAGGGTTATTTGCTCACTAAATATGAGTTGAAGTCACTGAGGGAAGTAAGACAGGCTGACAAGTTTTGATGATGCAGGGAAGTTTGGGATCAACTGTGGAGGAGAATGCAATAAGGTGTAATTAGGACTGAATCTAAGGCTTACTGAGTGATAGTGAGGTCTCAGTGAGGTTCCGTGTGTATTCTGAGTCAATCAAGATGGCTTTGCAATCTTTCCGGTACTCCTTGACAGAGGTGGGGCAAAGAAAAATAAACTTCCAAAATAAATGGGACAGCAGTGAACTCTCACATGGATAAGAGATGAGGTCTTTATATGGGAACATGGAACAGGGCTCAAGAAGGCCTGACTATGAAAATTTAGACTAGAAATCCACACAGACCCACAAGATTGACTAAAGACTTAAGGTTAACATGGAGGAACATATCCCAGGATCCATTAGTAAAGAGTGGTATCCTGATACCCAATCAGCAAGCCAATAATACCACAGTAAATAGTAAACAAAAGAAGATCTATTACATGAGTCTAGCTTCTACCATTACTCCTGTTAGAGGAGGGCTCCTCTGCTGTGTGTGTTACCTACATCAAGGGTAGCAAACATTTTCCTACAGGGCTATATAGCATATATTTATGACTTTCTGGGCCATATTCTCTATGAGATCTACTCAAATCTACTGTCATACCATGAAAGCAGCCTTAAACAATATGAAAATTCACTTATATGAAAACTACAGGTAGTTTCCAGAAACACTAATGTGACATCCCTTTTAGAAGTCAACACAAAAAAGTCTCAGTGTAAACAGCCAAGAGGCCTTATATAATTAAACTTCCTAACCTGTTGGATGTTAAAAAGCTTTTTTCATCCTATCTACAGATTTTATATGTGTATAAATGTATATGTGTATAAAATCTGTAGATACACACACATGTATGTACATGTATGTGTACAAGTATGTTCCATATTTAATACTGTTTTAGGCCCTATGAGGAATATGTAGACATTAAAGAAATAATCTCCCCTCCAAGAAACACCAATCTGTCAGGAGAAGGAGATGGGGAAAGGAAGACTGGGTGGGGTATAGAAATAATTATAAAATATGGTATGGTTGGACTGTGAATTACTGCTAAAAAGGTCACTTTGTGAATTAGAGTGCAAAATGTCTGTATACCAAGCAGGGAGATTTCTCTGCCTTTGAACTTGAGATTTGAGGCTGTCAGTAACCAGCTGGGAACTCTTTTCCCACATACAGCATTTCAGCTACTCTTATGCTTTGGAATGATGAAATAAAGACTCATTTTTCCAGGATTATTATTTCTACTGCTTAGCTCTGCTAAATGTCATATAGCCTGAATTGTTATTAAAAGTCAGAAAAAAAACTTAAAATTAAGTGGACACTTTTCATAATCACACTTTGACAGGCATTATAATGGCTTCCCAAAATATTTGATTCCTTGAAAGTAGTGTCTTGCTATATTTGATACAGACTCTTTATTCTTGTTTTTAAGTAAATATTTTATTGAATTATAAAATACCTTTATGTAGCAATAGATTAAGCCTGTCGACTGTATTTCATGAAATAGTACCTAAAGAAAATGAAGACTGGTGGATAAATTCTATGTAGTGTTTGCCAAATTAAAACAATCATTTAAAATTGTTAATCCATATTTTGAAAATGTTCTGAAATTAACATGTAAAAAAAAACACCAATACTACATATTTGTATTTCATTTTGATCACATAGAACAGTATCTTGGAAGGGCCCAGTGTTATCACTTCCTGCTAGTAATTTTACTATAAAACATAATCTGCAATTCTAGATGGAAAATTACAGCATTAGTCATTCCATGTCATGTGGTGTCACTATACAGGTGTCTGAGTAGTTTGGTTGCCACTGTCAGTGTGAACATTCCATTTCCATTTTGCTTCAGTCATCATCAAATCCAAGGTTTCTATTGTTTTAAGATGACAAAAAAAAATTGTACAGCAAGCTTTCAAGATCATGGGTAAGATTCAAGTTAGCTTTTGTTTTCTCTTTTATTGTTAGTTTTAGGTGTACAGAACAATGCAATAGTTACCCTTTTCACCCTCACAAAGTAACAACCCCCCTCCCCGCATGTACTGCCCTCCCACCCCCGATATCATGTTTATCTACTACAATTCCACTGACTCCATTCCCACTCTCTACTCCATGTCCCGAGACTATATGTATATATAATTATAGTTGACATACAATATTATTCAATGTCAGCTTCAGAAATACAGTGCGGTGGTCAGGCCTCTACACAGACTATGAAGTGGTCTCCCCAACAGGACATGAGTCTATCTGGCCCCCTAAGAAATATTTACAACATTATTGATTATAGTCCTCAGACTGTCTTTTCCTAAGTCAGTCAGAGAAAGACAAATATCATATGATCTCACTTATACGTGGATTCTAAGGAACTGAATGGATGGGAGAAGTGGATGGAGATAATCTCAGAGACACAGAGGAAGAACTGAGGGTTGTTAGCTGGGAGGGGGTGGGGATGAAGGAGAAGGGGAAGGGATGAGACAATACAAATTGGTAATTACAAGTTAGCTTTTTAAGTTAACTGTGATGTTATACCTGTGCTAGAAATCATCCCGCATTATTGACAGTGAACTCCAGTGTCACAGCGTGAAGTGGGAAAGAGTCTTCCACCAGTCTTACTCAGCACTGTTGAAAAGAGACATTGTTCTTTAAGGATGACAGGCAGGATGAGGGAAAACTCGATATGAGCTGCCTTTCTAAAGAGAGTGGTTCTGAAGCAACCGGTTAATTCAGCTGATTAGAGTGCAGTGCTCATAACACCAAGGTTGCACCGATGTTGCTGGTTCGATCCCCACATGGGCCACTGAGCTGCGCCCTCCACAACTAGGATGAAACAATTACCTGACTTGGAGCTGATGGGTCCTGGAAAAAAACACTGTTTCCCAATAAAATTAAAACAAACAAGCAAACAAAACATATTATTATTAGTAACAAAATAATAACAATGAAAATAAGGAGGGTGGTTCTGACCAGCCTGCTGGTGAACATCAGATGAACCGAGAAGGGAATACAACTGTAACCAGAAAAGGCATGTCCTATTTCTAACAAGTCTGTTCTGTTGAGGGATATCTGAGGATCAGACTCTAAAGGGTTAAGCCCTGAGACTGTTTCACATTGGAAAAAAAAAAAGTTAAAACTATATGATGTCATAAAAGACATGTAATCCACTTTTGCAGATGATAGAAATATGGGAGGGAGCATTAATATGATGGATGAGAAAATCAGTGCACCAAGTTAATGGCTTGAGTTGATGAATTGCGTCAAATTATGGGATTAAATTTAACTGTACATATTTATTTTAAAAATCAATTTGGACAATTCTAAGGTAATGGGACGATGTAGCTTGATTGCAAATACTGCTTTTTAAAACAGGTTAGACTGAGGCTTTTTATATGATTGTAAGTTTAATATGAGCCAATAGTATGAAGCAGCTGCTGAAAATACAAACCTTACATAGAAACGTAGTAAAGATCAAAAGGAGTCATGGATGTAATGAACTCTGTATTGCTTAGGCTGCATCCACAGAGTAGTGCTGCCGTCTATGGGCCACATTTTAAGAGAAGATGTGGTATATCCTAGTGGATCCAAACAAGGTTGACCAGTTTCCTTCAAATATTTGAATTGCTGACGGAACAGATGCTAGAATTCTTCTCTTTCAAGTAAAAGCTTCCAGAAGTAGACTTGATTCTCCTGGGAAATGGTGGGCAGCTGCTGCCAGACAGATATAGTAAAGGGAAGTCTTCAGTTTAGCAAAAATTAAATGGAATAATGGCTCTTTTCCTTTTAAAAGTCAAAGATGCATTATTTTAATATAAATTAAAATTTTGATAAGGCAAAAGGAAAGATGACTCTGGGTAAGTACTGAGATGGAATGTAACAGGTTCCATTCTTGATTCGCTTCTGGGCCTGCTAGAGCATGCTGTGTGGACTGTAGGTTTGTATTTAAAGACTGAAATGGACTTTAATAATTGTGAAATACAGTGACAAGTGGTAAGAAAGCATTGAAAAGGAAAGGTCAGAAATAGTTTCACATAAATTTTATTCCAAATCAGGCAAACAGTAGAAAAGGCAGAATACAAAACTTACAAAGAAATGATAGTATATCCACTTTGAAGGTTTTTATGTACTAATGTACTAACAGGATTATGGTTTTTTATACTATAGTTCACTTAGAATTAAAAACAAAGGTGCCTCTGGCTACATGACTGCCATTTTATTTGGCTTAGTGATTCTTACAATCTCACGACTACTTGTAAGAAGTTCCTTTTTCACCTTTTCATTTATTTTAGGGGAGATGGGCTACAAAGTTATGTTTTTTAGAGTTTCATAACGATAGACTAGATTTTAGTTTGAACAAATTGATATTATTTCTCTGGAATCTGTTAAGCATATGAAAGTTTAATTTGGTGTGGGTCAGGGCAAAACAAATATAAGGACATTGAATACAAGAGACAAAAAGGAATGACTAATGTTTTACACCCTCATAAGCCTCTCTACTTCAAAAATTTGTATAGATCTATCTTTGTATAGAGTTATCTTTGAAAGAACTCTTTTTCCTCCTGAAATCCAATATTCACCCCTACACACACACACACACACACACACACACACACACACACACGTGTGTGAATACTCTTCTTTCATAATCTAGAATTATATGAATCTGAGAATACATTTTATGTTATTAAATTACAAAGTATGAATTACATATTAAGTATTTTTTTTGCAATTGAGTTTATAATCAGTCGTTCTGTGACATTAACACATTGCAGTTATTCTTAGTTTGTTATTAAAGAAAATATTGGAAATATTAGACATCTTCAGGGAAATTTTTTTAAACATATTACCAGATGGGTGAACATTTCTCCTTTCCAAGAATATAAAATTTGTGACTCATTTTTATCTTTGGTTTTCCACTGTAAAGAATGGGTGTCAGCTTCCTATGTAATTTCGATTTGTTTATCCAGCAGTTTTGTTTGTCCGTGCAGTTTTCTGTGTGCCAATTGTGGTCAATATTTGGTTTCCATAAAAGGTATGAGTTTTCTTTGAGGCTATTTTTCCTTGCCATTGCCAAACCCACAACTGATGCACCATTACTTTGACTTTTGTTCTTAATTTAAACTTGGCACAGATCCTCTCTTTGGTGTAAAACATGAAACAAACTCCATTTTGACATGGAATCTGGGGAGGAAACTATTTGCTTGACAGTCTCTAAAGAATATAGAGACAGGATGTTTGTGTTACTCTTCTAGGGTCAGAAATGCTACCTGAATATTCCACTACCCAGATATTCAGGATTGACATTGCTATTAAAAAAAAAAAATCTAGGGCCGGCCGAGTGGCTCAGTTGGTTAAGAGCTCGCTCAAGAGTTTGAGCTCTGAGCAACAGCGGTTCGAGTCCAGCCCGAGCTGAGCAGCNAGAGCTCGCTCAAGAGTTTGAGCTCTGAGCAACAGCGGTTCGAGTCCAGCCCGAGCTGAGCAGCCGCTGAGCTGCCAACAGGTAGCAGGATGGCTCAGCAAAAAAAAAAAAAAAATCTAGCCAAGAATCATTTTTAATTAATTAATTTATTTATTTATGTATTTTATTTAGTTTGCATATAGGTAAAAGCAGATAAAGACACATCAGAATGTCTCAGCTTAATGGAATGCAGAGCACTCTAGTCTAGACACTGCCCTCAAGCCCAGTGGCTTCTCACTGATTCAGATAAACTGCAGGACTGACTCAGTACTGTCTGGATTTAGATCCAGACTGCTTGAGTTCGAGTCCTGACTCTACCACTTATATGCCCAGGCAAGTTATTTAACCTCTTTGGGTCTTTGTTTTCTCAACTGTAAAGTGAGATGTCAAATGTTTTGAGTTCTGAGAGACCTTGTAAGGATTACATAAGGTAAAGTGACTTAGTAGAGTAATTGACACATACTATCATCCTTCTCCTCACCTCTAAAAATTGATTATACAAGTTGCATTCCTTTTTGGCAAGACTGTGGGGTATAGGGTCTTGAAGAGTTAGCTGTGGCTATTCTGGCCTCATTACCACCCTACTGTAACTTACTAAGTCAATGACATAGTTTTATCCGTCTTCTATCGCAAGCTGGATGCTAACCCTGTGATTTGAAGGTGTGAATACACCTCTAAGATGTGACACTTTCAATCGTATTTTATGAATAATTTAGGTCATGTAAGCTCAGTTCATCTATCTTGTGGAAAATTTTTGAACTATCTTCTGTAAGAGCTATGTGAGGTTAGAAATTGAAAACACACAGAAATAGTTAAAAAAAGGATTCCTTCCAAACTTTACCTGTCAAATCAATCCATTTATTCATATTTATTGAGTGTCCCAGACCTACGCAGTGGAGCAAACTACTTATTCTCATGAGCTCCCTGCCTTGCATGTTGTAGGCACCTAATAAAATTTGCTTTTCAGTTGAAGTTTATCACCAAGCATTTTACAGTAACATTGCTTTTGAAATATTCTGTAAATCTCTCTCTCTCTCTCTCTCTCTCTCTCTCTCTCTCTTTATTTTTAAGTAGATAACCAGTCAGAAGTGGAGCAGTAGCAATTGCTGAGCTTAGCAGTAGCCCAAAGCAAACTTCATCCCTAAGTCTAATGACAGCTTCTTGGATGCCACTCCAGAGTGTTGCTTCTCTCTCTCTCTTTAAAGACAATCCCTAGGTCTGGATCCACTGCTGATTTTGCAGTTTTTACTGGTTAGGTCATATTGAGAATGATGATAGTATTATAAGTGAAGTGTTAGATTCTTTTTTATCCTTTGCCACAGTTTGGTAGGAAAAGGAGAAATAGAGACGGGTGATCCATCACTGTTCTCCTACAACACCAAACTCTGCTTTTTTAAGAAATGGCATGAGAGTGGTACACATTATATAAAACATTCTTGTCTAATGTGAAATTGTTTTACACATGAAGATAATTAGTACTTATTTAGGTAATGATGCATTGAGTTGTATTCAAAGAAGAACTGAGTGAAAGATGCTTTGTCATTCCATGCATGGTTCCCTAACAAAGATCCAAAGTTCCTCACATTAGTCAGACTGCGACTTTTGTTGCCATTAAATTTCACATAATGAACTATGATTTTGAGTTTTCACATATGGGAAAACCAATAGGCCAGGTCCACTTGAGTATGTTTCAGAAACAATGAATACTTTTAGGTTTATCACTGAAATTATGTTATACATGTTTCTAAATGAGCTTCTCTAAAGGAGTCTCATAGGCATCTCATCATTTGATATTACCATACCTTTCTGTCATCTTGGTCCATTTAAAGCTCCTATTTTGACCAGGTTTGTCACTCTCCTCAAGTTGATATTGACAGATTGGGACTATGAAAGTCCCCAGTCACATGGAACCAGTGTCAAAGAGGTTAATTGAGTTATTCATTGGGCTAATTCCCCACTTATGCTTACATGGGAAAGGGATAGCAATATACATAAAAGTTCTTTTAAAGCTATACTCCAATGCAAGATATGGCTACCGTTTCCCCACACTGGATTACTATGGGGACCTTCATCGCTCCTAAAGAACTATTTTTACCTAGTCTTTCTCTTCCATGGTCTCAATTCATAGAACACAAATGTAGCTTTCTCTTTCTGTAGAGCCCAGACTTTGAGGTTCATTGAATATCTAATTTTTACTCACTAAAACTTGGAAACTGCAGAAAACAAGTTTCTTCATCACAATTTTGTGTGTTTCTTGCTGCTACTAAAACAGGCAGCTCTGTTGACTAGTAGTACTAGTGAAACTTTATGAAAATCTCAGGAAAATGTTAATGTTCCTTTTGGCTTTGCTTGCAGTGAATTAGCTTTTTATGTGAAACTTTGCCTGAATTGCTCGTGAGACTAACGATTCCATAAGGTTTTTTTCTCTCTGTCTTGGAAACAAGTTTTGCCAGCGTCATGCTCCTTATAATACTGTTATTTTACTCCTGATTTTGCACTAAACCCAAAGCCATAGTCAGGTAATGATTGGTGAAAGAAGAAAATAAACTTATAATTCTTGGCATGAATAGCAAATCTTTTATCAAGAGATTTAAATATGGCATCCTGAATGATTTTCATCAACGTCAGGAAAGTTTCTTTCTGAATTAAAAAACTAAACCTAATATTTTTATCGCCCCTTGTTTCTCAGTTAGCTTGAAGCAAAGCCTACAGGTAGATTCTTTCATACAGATGTGAACCTTACCATCTTGATATTTCTAAGTCTCTTCATCTTTTCCTAAAATCAATTATATTCACTGAATTTTCTTTTTCCTAATAGACTATTTCTGAAATTGATACAGATGTCTTATGTCACAATAATTTCCAGTTTATATTTTCCTATTATGGATTTTCTGATTAAAATAGAAATGGAATACTTAACTCTAATTTAACATAGGCTATCGATATTTTGACTTCTTTGCTCATACATACCTCTCATGTACCAGCTATGTGCTGGGCATTCCAGGGGCACAAAGCCTTTTTCTTACATATGGTGGGGGGTTTACAGTCTCATTTTGAGAAACTATTGGATAATAGTTAATAATGTTAAAATGATAAGTCAAATTAGAGATTATTTTAAGAAATATTTAAAGATAAAAAAGTATTTTAAAGATCCAAATGTGCTATAAGAAAGCACAGGAAAAAGTCTGAAATGCTAACTTAGAATGAGTTTTAGAATAATATACCAACATATAAATCCTATCACTGCTTCTTAACAGACACAAATTACACTTACCTTTTTGTGTTCTGATTTTGTTCTCTTGAAAAATAGAGATAGTAAAAGTATTGTCCTCATAGAGGTGTGTGAGGACCATGTGAAATAATATGCACAGTGACTGTCTCCAAGTAGGTTCTTAATGCATTGCACCTTTTATTGCTACTACTAATTTTATTAAAAGCAAAAGCTTATGGAAATTAGGGTTATAAAAATTTGAAAATCATAGCATAGAATAATCTGTCAGAAGGTTGACTCAGATGGCTTTGGAGGTTGATGCATATCATGCTTATGTATTGTCAAATTCATTTTTTAACATTTTCATTTCCTCTCCTCTCTCCAGAAAGTGTGCATTTTTATTTTTCCATCCAGTATGTAGTCCTATTTATTATTCTGGACATGGGAATAATACAGTGCTTGGAAGGGTCTAGATCAGTAGTTCTTAACCTTCCTAATGCCGTGACCCCTTAATACAGTTCCTCATGTTGTGGTGACCCCCAACCATAAAATTATTTCCGTTGCTACTCTATAACTGTAATTGTGCTACTGTTATGAATCGTAATGTAAATATCTTTTTGTTTTCCGATGGTCTTAGGCAACCCCTGTGAAAGTGTTGTTCGACCCCCAAAGGTGTCACGACCCACAGGTTGAGAATCACTGGTCTAGATTATCTTGGCCATTCTCTTGTTAAACTCAGCAATGGCCATAAGACAGTCTCCCTCAGGAGCTGGGTAGTTTATGAGTCTGGAATGTCATATAAAAAGAAATATCCATAACTCTCTATTTAATGGCTGAAGATTATATAAAGATTCTTGGTTGGCTTTATTTTCAGATTGAATCTTTCAGTAATGGTTTAAATTTGATATTCTAATTATTCTTATTATATTGTTATATTATTCTTATTTTCTTATTTGAAGGTAAAGAGTTCCTAATAACTAAAATGAAGATGCACTTTGGAAGTGTTGCAGGAACACAATATTCACAGATTCTCCTTGTCTATATTTAGTTGGTACATTTTAACTAAGCTATTTATTAACTGTCCCTGCCATTTAAACATCACACACACACACACACACACACACACACACACACACACACACACAAAGTAGTTACACATATTAGATTTATCTCATTCATGAACAAATTCTTCTTAGTCATTCAACTGCTAGAAACTCCTAACTTCACTCATAGCATAAGATTTCAGTTACCTCTTTCATAACATAAAGACTTCCCAGTTTTTAACCTATTCGACTTTCCTCCTTTATCTCTATTCGGTGGCTTTTGCGAGTTTCTATGGCTGTAACAAAAAAACTCTATGGAGTCAAAGCTTTATTCCTTGATCATGTTAAATATGATCTGAGGCTCTGCTTCATGTCCTCTTTATCCTGGAACTCAAGCTGAGGAGCTACCCTTTTTTGGGTCATGTCAAGATGACGGTAGGTACAAAAAGAGAGATTGGGAGACTACATGCTGGCCCTTATAGCTTCTGCTCACAGCAGGCACACCTCGTTATCTCTTCCACTCACATTTTATTAGCCAAAGTAAGTCATATGGCCAAGCTTGAAGATAATGTGATAGAAAGTATAATTTTCCTGCAGCAATGGACCTGGTGAGAGAGTGTGGAGGAAGCTAGAATGTTGAAACCAAATTACAGTCTACCATACTACCTTAATATTGCTGTCTTTACATGTTGAAATGTACCCTCCTCTCTCTAATTTTAAAATATCATGTATTCATTCCTTAAACATATACCGAGCATCGACTATTATCTGTTCCCCATAGTCAGTAATTGTACAAACTTTAATACTAAGGATCATAAACTGAAATAAAAATCTGTTGACATTCCTAGTGCTTATCTTCCTGTATACCTATTGAATAACGTTCACTATGTTTTCCATGAAACGTTTTTCTCACTCACCTTTCATGATGTCAATTGTCAGACAACTTGTACTTTTTAAGTATGAGAGAAGATTGGAATTCTACCTCTGTGATTCATTAGCTATGTGATCTTGGTTAAGTGATTTGTTCTCTTTGATCTTCAGTTTTCTCAGTAGTAAAATGGAGATATTAGAACCTCTGTGATTAAATTGCATTAAAAAATAGAATCATTTGGTGCAATGCTGGATGCGTGATAAATCCTCATGCAAGTCATACCTTGTCTCACTTACGTCAAACCCTCTAAGACTTCTTATTTCAATCAGAATTAAAACAGAAGTCCTTTTTTGTCATACAAGCTCCAAAATGACCTGACCCATGGCTCTCTCCCTTGCTTACCTTGCTCCAGATATCATGTTCTTCTTAATAGTCCAGAACACACAAAGTGCTCTCCATGCTTGATGCCCCTGACACTGCCGTTCCCACTGGAACGTTCTTTATTTAAATAGCTACAAGACTTACCTCATCATTTCCTTCTGCTTAGTCATCTCATCAGAGAGGCCTCTGAGCACTCTATTTAAGATTGAACACTTCATCATTCTCTATCCGTTTACTTTGACATATGTATTTTCTATTTTGATTTATCATCACTTATATATATATATAGAGAGAGAGAGAGAGAGAGAGAGTAATATATATATATATATATATATATATATATATATGTGTGTATATATATATATATTTTTTTTTTTTACTAGTTTATGATTTTTCTTCCCTCTAGAATTTAAACTTCATAAGAATGGAGACTATTTTGTTCACTGTATACTCTAGCACCTACATGGTAACTCTAGCCCCTACATGGTACCTGGCTCATAGTTGGTGCTTAATTAATGATGAGTAAATAAATGTATCTTATAGTCTATCACTCAAGAGAATACATAATAAAAATGACCAGAGGAAACCAGACAGGATCTTCATATCTTCTGTTTAATCCCTGTATGCACAAAGACTGGCATAGGATAGGTGACTGAGACATAATTATTGAATGTATACGTTTATGTTCCAAGTCACTGACCAACTGAATGCAGTCTAAATAGCTAGAAGTTGCTATAAAGAGCTGTAAAATTACATGATCATAATGCTTTCTACAAGAATCTCTTTGACATGTTCTTTTTTATAGGTAGAATTGATTTATTTAAAATGTAAACTACATTTAAGCTGATGAGCTCAGGATAAGAGTAAAATTGCTTCCTTCCTCGGAAAATACATAAGAGAAAAAAAATCAGATAATACTTACAATTCAGTCAATGAATTGAGTGATAAGGAAGTTAATTTTACAATATTTGAAAAATTTAAGAATCTAAGTTTTTTTTTATTTAAGAAACTGAGAGTTTTCATTTCAACCAAAGTTTCAACACATCAATATAAAAATAACTAATGAGATCATTTACATTTTTATACTAATTCTTTGAAATCTGATGTGTACTTTGCTTACCACATATCTCAATTTGGATTGTCCACATTTCAAGTGGTCAGTTGCCACTTGTGGCTCATAGCTACCATATTGGATATCACAGTTTACTCTAACCTGCCATACCAATATATGAGGATGCTTTCTCATGGTACCTTTAATCTATTGCTATCTTGTTATTTTTACAAACTTCATAGACGAAAACGATGTTTTGTTATTTTTAATTTTCATGTTTAATTAGTAAGAAGATTTATCATAACTAAGAGTTATTGAGAGCCACCTGTGTGCTAGGAATGTGATAGTTGTTTCATAAATGTCACACACACACACACACAAATAAAAAGAAAAAGAAAGGAAGAAAGAAAGAAAGAGAAAAAAGAAGAAGTGTTAAAATGAAAATGGGGCCCAGAGGGGTTACACAATTTGCCTACATTCACACAGCTTAAAATGGTGGGGGCTGGGACTCAATCTCAGATGTTTCTTACTTGTTGACTGATTTAAGAATTTGCGTAGGGCTAGCAGTCTTGAGATTCCAGGGAGCTGAACTTTATTTGATAGGTAATGAAACTATGTTAATTGAAATAAATGTGAAGCTCTAAATATGGCCCTCTGACTCTTACATAACTTGTCAAATAAATCCATTCCTTTCACGCAATGTAGCTAAAGTTAACCTTGGAAATGTACTCTAAATGGATTAAATTTTGTTATTCGGTTATCTGCTCTGTTTGTTCAAATGAACAAATAACCACATTGTAGCTATTCAGCACTCTACTAACAAATAAGTGTTAAAATCAGGTTGTTTATTGAGGAAGACAGCCTGATTTTTAAAATATATCTGGATTTTTCAAATATAGCATAGGAACGAAAGGCTTTTTACTAGGAAAGTACTTGGTCTGTTCCGTGCTGCCGTTTCCTGGATTCTGAAGCTGTGTCACATAACTTCTGCTTCAAGTTGGCTTCAGTATGCCCAGGGTTTCTGCATATGGCAGATACCCAAAGAGGGAATCACAAGTGTCCCCTTTGTTTGTTTATTAACGTGTATGTGCTTCTTTTCCAGGATCAGTTATAAATCCAAGGGAGCTGGAACCTTTTTAAGGGTGACTTGAATATCCTAGATTTTTTTAACATTGTGAACATTAGAAGGCCTCTGGTGTAGACTATGTTTAGTGTTTTGAATCTCGATTAGAACCAATATTAAATCCAGATATGGCAGGAAATATCCATGTGTATGAGGAAAGCTGTGTCTTTTAAGTCACCCAATAGCCATGTGAAAAACGTTTGAATCTTACTCCAAAATAATTTTCCTTTTGTCAGGATTTTAGTTACACATTCAGGTGGAGATCAATTTTATGCTAAGGAAATATCTTGGCCTGGGTCCCACTGTCCTAAATGGAGTAGGAGTGACCAGACGGATTTCTGGGGAACCGCAGAGCAGCATGCAAGTTTGCTTTGGAGACAGGGTTTCTTGCCATACATGTGGATTTCAAAGTAAAATGTTAACCTGCATTAGCATCTCTAAGTCTTCACTGTTGATTTTGGCTATTGTATAGTGTCACTTGTACTAGCAGCAGTTGAAGAGTTTGAAAAGGCCTCTGTAGCCTTGTTTTTCATATTACACAAGCTGTCAGTAAGGAGAACTTCAAAGCCATCATTATAAAGAAGTTGCATTGAAAATGAACTCCATTTTAGATGAAATTCTTGGAAAAAGCAAGAGAAACATTATCATTCATATGAAGTTTATTAAGTGATCTTGTGTCATTGTTGACTTACAGGGTAGGCTTCTGTATGAGTCCAGGACAATGTGGAACATACAGAGAGGGGGAGGGAGGTAGACAGTCCCAGCACTGGGTCATTAGAGCGCCAGAGCTTATACCAAGCTCAACTGTGATTCAAGCAACTGTGACTACTAGGAAGTATGGCCATAATTAGTTCTGAGTGACAGGGTTCTCCCAGGGGAATGGATTTTTAGGAAATCAAGTGATATTAAGGCCTTTAAAAGCAGAAGAGTACCCACCCTACTACTGCTGTCTGTCAGCCTGAGGTCTTAAGCTTACCCCAGGCTTTAGGTCAGGCATCTTGGCAGCAGCAGAGATGGAAGAAAATGGAGACTTCAAGCCAAGAGAGGCCATATCCTTCCCACTGATTCTGTGGGCTTCCTCAGGAAGCCAAAATTGCTAGTCCTGTTTCTGGAAGGGGTCCAGGGTTTTCTATTGAGCACATCAGCAGCTAGTACAGGTATCCAGCAGGTGGCAGGTGTCTGCCAGTGTAGGGTAGACATGGTATGGGAGGGGGCATATTAGAAGTAAAGTGCTATATAAAGAGAGAGAGAGAGAGTGCTTCACATTAAGTAGAAGGGTTTCTGGGTGCCCATCACTGGATACATTTCAAAGTAGGGTTCTTGTCCCAGGAGGGTACAAAATTTTAGGCATGGTAATGAATCAGGGGAACTTTAGGTGAAATGGGGCAGTAGCTCAGCTCTTTTTATGGACTGCAGCAGGGAAGATCAAGAAGAATATCCCCAATGCATGGATCTTGGGTGATGGAAGAGAATAATGGGCCATTCAGGACCCCATCTGATATGAGGAGCACCATATCCTGGAAGTGGACCATGGGACTGTAGGGGTGTGCCATTGAGGTGCTGATACTCGGAGCCGAGACTGACCCAGGCGCAGAACCTGCAAGTAAAAGGTGACAGTGAACTCTGCCGTGATTGGTTACTATGGACATAAAGGATCCATTGGTCCTATTCCGGACCCAGTAGGGAGACAGTGAGCTAATCTGTAGATCACCTTCTAAGGCAGCTCCTAAAGACAATCTAAATAAGAAAAACAATTTCCCATTGAAACGCAGCTGATCAGAGGTTATTTAAGTCAGTGCCTGACGCGTCCACTTGTTCACCTTTACCTTCTTTTGCTATACTAGTTTCTGCTAGGTTGTTGCATGTGAAGAGAATAATATAAAGTGGCACCCGTAATGATCCCGTTTGAATTCAGATTCACTTAGATGTCACACGTAAACAATAAAAGACGAAATGGAGTGTTTGAGATTATCTTAGGCTTAGTAGTAGTAGTAGTTTTGTGCAGAATACTTATTCTTATACCTGGAAAGTGGTAGAACTGCATAAAAGTGGGGATGGAACTGGATGGTTCAAAGGAGAGAAGAATGAAGGAAATAGAAACCAAGAATTCCAGAAACTACACTGCATGTTTCTCCTGTGACTACAGTAGGAGCATTCAGAGTCATTGCACAAAACCATGTGGTTTAGTCAGCATAACAGAGTAAGGGAAGAACAACAAATTACAAGATTTTTAAAATTCTATTTCAAGGGGGGTTTTCCCCCCTCAAAATGGACACCTGATCAGTATATTGGCATTTTAAATTCAAAAATCTCTATCGCCTTCATGGTTTTGTGTGTGTGTGTGTGTGTGTGTGTGTGTGTGTGTGTGTGTGTGTGTGTTTGAGAAATCCTAAGAAATGCCATGTAGAAACCTGGAGTTAGCAGAGAAAACTACTTCAAAACCATTTTGGGACTTCCACTGGCTCCCACCAAAGGAGGAGACGTCTAAAACTGTAATGATTCAGCACCACTTTAAAGATCATCCGTTTAAATCTGCGACACAATGCAGCTGTCATCTCCCAGTGTTCATGACATTGGATCAGTATTGCTTGAACTCTCTTATCATGGAAAAATAGTCAAAAGATGACTATTCAATATATGAATAGGAATAATTATTACAGAGTACTTTTTTGTCAACAGAACTCTTCCTCCTTAAAATTTCACCCATCTCTTCATGTTCTTTATTGTTAAATGCACAATTTCTGGCTAATTGATGTTTTCCCAATCATGAGAAAAAGGTAGCAATACTATTATAATATTACTTTCAATTCCTCAAATCTTCAGAACATGTTTATGTTAAAAAAATATGCATCTTGCCTCCGCAGTTCCATGATGTCATTTATTTAATGCTGTTTAGGTCATTTTTCATTATACGGTGTCACCCATTGTTCTTCCCATGAATACTGGCTTCTGGTGGCTCCCTCAGAGTTTGTTCCTGTGCTTGATCATAACCACAAGTAGATGTTTTCTTCAGAGTAGGGAGGGAAGCGTGAACCATGGTTTGTTATATAGTCGTGTTAAATTCACTATTCAAAATATTAGAATATTAGAATAGGAACACAACCATATCTTTTCTTGAACTCTTCATGCCATAATAACTGCATTTCTGGAATGCGATCTCTTTAAATGTAGAATCTGCCCCTGCTTTCTATACATGCTACCAGTAGGGAGGAGGTGATGGGCCTTTTGGTAGAGAGAGAGGAGTGGCCCTTCATGCAAGGAACAGCTGTCCCTTGACCATAGATCTTAGGACTGGCCCAGGGAGGTATAATATCATCACATAAGGCAAGAGAGGACTTGATCGGAGGGCCCATTAGCACCAGGGGACTATGACCTTGAAAGGCCTCTGAGGAGAAAATAAACATGGCCGACACTGGAGGACTCCCTGGCAGTTAATGTGCAACCTGCAGAGGGGGAGGGGTGACAGTCCTGGATGCAGTGGGTAAGGAGCCCACAGGATCAAGAATGCTTGCTGCTACCCCTGCTACCTGCACATGCTGTAGACCAGCAGCATCACCATAGTAAGAATATAGGCGGGCTGATGCATGGGCCCATTGAAGCTCAAGCCTTAACACTAGTGTTGGTCCATTGGTTGCCCAGAACCCTGAACTCACCCTCTGTCCAACATGAATAAACATTACTCAAAAGTAGTCATTTATGAGGTAGGACAATTAAGTTTGCGAACTCATCCTAGAAAAAGTGCTACATACCTTATTGCTGAATATCACTACAGCCACTTTGAAGTACTCCCCTTGGGAAGCTATGACTGACTCCAGCACCTGCCTAGCCCACCCTTCAAAGCAATTTCAGAACTCTTTTTCTAGAATGGCCATCAGAACTGTCACTGTACTATTCCCGATGTCCTGAATGTCATCAAAATGTCTTCCTTTCAATATTTCCTTTATTTTCAGGCAAAGAAAGAAGTCACAGGGGGCCAGATCAGGTTAGTAGGGAGGGTGTTCCAATACAGGTATTTGTTTCCTGGCCAAAAACTCCCTCACAGGCAGTGTCATGTGAGCTGGTGTATTGTCGTGATGCAAGAGCCATGAATTGTTGGTGAAAAGTTTAGGTCGTCTAACTTTTCATGCAGCCTTTTCAGCACTTCCAAATACTAAACTTGGTTAACTGTTCATCCAGTTGGTACAAATTCATAATGAATAATTTCTCTGATATCAAAGAAGGTTAGCGACATTGAAGCAATATATTTGTGGTCTTAATTGTCAGACCTCGTATGCACCATTTTTTGTGACCTAGTCTTATAAAATCCTATGAAAGAAGTGCTTTACTGACCGGTGCAGGGCATCCCTTGCCAGACTGCTCTCCTGGAATTAGGAGAAGGCCACTAAGCCCTGAGATACCTGTGAGTCCCTAAGCTCCTCAGAGCATCTGGTTGATGCTTGGGATAAAGCATCAGAGAAGACCTCAAATAGAAGAAACAGGAATGGGTCCCACACGGTTCTGGTCTGAGTTTGGGGTCCCACACACAGAACTCTAGACCCTGGCGGAGTCCAGGCACCAGAGAGGGACTTAAAATTTTTCAATGAAGTAAGGAATAAATCTTAGATATCTGCAGTACAACATAGCACCTATAATTAATAATACTGTATTGCATACTTAAAGATTGGCCAAGGGGGTCGATCTCATGCTAAATGTTTTTAACACACACACATGCGCACACAGTAAGAAAACTTTTAGAAGTGAAGGATATGTGGATTATTTTGTGATGATGGTTTCATGGTTTGTGCATATGTCCAAATTTATCAAACTGTATACATTAAATATGTACAGATATTTGTATATCAATTTTACCTCAATAAAGTTATTTTAAAAAGCAAAGAAAGAAAATTTCAAAGAAGGCACATTAAGTGTGGGAGCCCCTGAGGGCTGAGGCCCAGGATGGGGTCCTCATTTACCAAGTTGTAAAATGTGGCACTGCCCATGATAGCTGTTTATTTATGGGAAAATAATTGTCTTCTCTGCCCTAACTCGTCTTCCTCGATTTCTTTAACTGTTCCCATCAGTGGATGAATGCCTTCTGAAGTGTAACAACATTTAGATGCCGTTTTTTTTTTATTCATGTGACCATCTGTGCACAGCACTATCTTTTCTAATTAAGTTGTACATAGCATCATCTGCATCGTTTATGTGTTCGTTTGGCATTCATGTACTGACTAATAGAATCTGTTCAAGATCAATAAAATCACCCCAATTTTCACTTGTCAAATGCAAACATTACTACACAGGCTGCCGTAGTCATTTTGGTGCATGTTTTAAGGTCCACACATAAGAAGGACCCTGGCTATTTTGTAAGTGAGAGCAGTCATTGGAGATTTTGAAAGGAAGATGAAAATGAACTATATATATCTTATCTATTTAGAGAAGACAAATTTAATCCTGAGAGTTTTCAAGATCACTTCAATCAAGTTCTCAAATATAATTTAACCTCATTGAAGTTGCTATTTCATTGATTTAAACATGAAATGGATTTACTTTATTACTTCATGGAATTAAAAAGACAGTGACTCTATTAAATTGGTTTGACAGTGTTTTTAAACCCAATAAAATATTTTTGTTAGTATTATTGCATTTTATTCTTCTTTAACTATTTTACTGTCTTACAGAAGGTCCATGCCTCCGAATTAGCAAAAAGATCTTTCATTTATAAATGGAGTGACTAGGTACATAAATTTCTGTGTGTTCATGTCAGTGTCAAGGTGACATTTGTGAGGACAAGTCTGAGTCACTGTTTTGGAAGCTATCCCAGCTCACATAATATATGCCTCATCAAGGAAGTACCTGGGCATGCATCCGCAAGCCAGTCCTCCTCATGCCCTCTTGTGAAATCTCTTAACGGTGTGTCATTGTTTATGCTAGATTAAGAAACCCACTTCAATGTTTTCATGAACATAAAACATTAGGAAGGCTATTAAATTTTTTAAAAATGGTGTTTGGAAAGTGGAAATCCTCAGAAATCCTAATATTTTCAATTTTCTTCTTTATTCAGACTTTGTTGGAAGAGCATAGTATTTTCATACCCCGGATTGAAGGAGAATTTCTGATAATGGTCTTGCTTCCAAACCTAATTCCTTTTTAGGCTCCAAAGCTCTCTGACCTTTATTAGACCCTCAGCCACAAACCCCTTTTCCAGCCACTTTGGCCTCAGCTCTGTGCTCTGTTGCCTCTCTAAATATCAGTGTCAGCTGCTTGCCCCACAACTCCAAATTTGTTCACTGATCAAACAATTAAAAACTAATTGTAAGAGGGTCTACTGAATTATAGGTATTGTGAAAGTACTAAGGCTATGAAGATACAGCGAATGTTTAAATTAAAAAAAAATTATTACAATAAAAGACACGTTGCCATTAATATTTCTCAAAATACTCCCTCTTGCTTTGAACACAGTTATCCCATTGTTCTTGCCCTTTTCTGAAGCAGTTCTAGAGTCCTCTTTTGTGAGTGTCTTCATCCTCCATCATGACAATGCTCTGTGTCACACATCACTTCTAGTACAGCAATTTCTGTCAAATGAAAACATTATAGTATGTCCTCATCCACCTTATTCACTAGACCTGGCACCGTGTGACTTCTGGCTCTTCCCCAAAGTCAAAATGATTCAGGACATCGAGGCAGCCACGACAGCGCAACTAAAGACACTCATGAAAGAGGTCTTCCAGAACTGCCCCCGGAAAGTGGCAAGGGGAGTATTTTGATGGGGATTAATGGCAATGTGTGTTTTACTGTAATAACTTTTTTTTAAAAAAAAGGATTTTATTGGGGAATCAGGGGAGGGGAACAGGCAAGTTGCTTTTGTTCTTCAGTCTAGTTGTGAAGGACGTCGCTTCACTGGCCCATGTTGGTATTGTGATCATTGTGCTCTTCCCGGCTGAGGCAGATTGGTCGCCAGTCATTGGATAGCTACTCACGGCAGCTCACGCCAGCCACCAGCCACTCACGGTAGTTCATGGCAGCACATTGCAGCCCCACTGCAGCCTACGCTGTCGCATGTGACTCACGGCAGCCCATCTCCAGGTTGAGCTGTTGGTCACCATCTTAGCTGTAGAGGGTACAGCATCACTGGCCCATGTGGGATCCGAACAAGCAGCCATTCTCAGAGCTGGCGTCCCAAGCCAACTCTTAACCAATGAGCCACTCAGCCGGCCCTGTAATAACTTTTCAAATTTAAACATTCACCGTATTTTTTTTTATCACATCTTGTATTTCAAGAAGGTGCCTTTAAAGGGCATAATCTACTGGAGAAGTCCAATTACAGGAGAACATGATAGGTGCTGCAGACACTTATGAGAATATAGAAGCAGCAGGAGCCAATTGTGTTGCAGGCGTTCAGTTAAGATGATTTTTAAGTTAAATCTCCAGGAAGCCAAAAAAGAAAAGAGCCATCCAAACAAAAGGAATAGCGTGGACAAAGGCATGCAATTCTGAAGAAACATGGGGTTTTGGAGGAACAGTATGGCTGCAGCCTAGAGTTCACAGGGGCAATGGTAAGAGCTGAGGCTGACAAGGTAGAGAATGTGTGAGTACAGTTGAAGAAAAGGAAAATCATGTCAGGCTCACAGACTGAGAGTAGCAAGAAGACAATGAAACCATAAGGAATCTGACTAGATAGAAAGAGGCTACCAAGGTCAAATAATGAGAGAAGAGGGAGAACCAAGAGGAAATTAAAACAGAAGCAAGAAGAAAATAAATGTAATGAAGGAGGAAGGAATCCGTGGTGCAATTGGAAGGAGGAACAGGAAACTGAATGAGAAGCGTGAAATGGTTATTGAATTTCTAAGCAAGATCCATTTCAGCTGACTGGTTGGAGAGAGAAGCTGCCATAGGTTGAGAAATTTTAGGATGTGATAAAGAGGACGTGTTGAGTGGTCAAATTTCTTGAAGGAGAAAAGAGAGTACGTGGCAACTGAAGACTTAATTCAGGCAGCCATTTTTTGTTGTTGTTGTTGTTGTTGTTGTTCCTCCCAAATAGAAAAACTCAGATCATATTTATCACACAAGAGAAAAGCAGGAGCTAGGAGACAGGAAGACAGTGAAGATACAGGAAGTAGAAGAAAATATAATTACTTTTAAAGGAGATGTGGAAAATCTGTGAGTACCTTTCACACATCAACACCACCTTTTTTTCTCTCGTCATTTCCTTTTCTAGTGAAACTTAACTACCCATTTGGCAAAATCATAATTCACCAGCAAAGCTATTCTTTTTATCTTAGTCTCAGAACCTGGCTCACCTTTCCTCAGTAGCTGTCCTATTTCATTCCCCAGTTATCATGGCCTAATACATATTCATCAAATTGCTGCCTAATGTGGATAATTGCCAAGAGAATGTTTTAACATTCAAAGAGGGTGATTTTAGTATAAAAACATATTGATAGCTAAAGAAGGAAAAAAATATGGCTACAAATTCTCAAGGCAAATCACTTAAACACTTTAGGCTTCAGTCTTGTCCTATTATTTTTAGACTCGATTTTTTTAGGGCAGTTTGAGGTTTATAGTAAAATTGAGGAAGGTACAGAGATTTCCTGTATATTTCCTACCTCCATACCCTATAGGCTTTCTCGTTATCAACATCATGGCACAATTTTTACCAAGGATACACTTAATGGACACATCATAGCACCCAAGGTCCATAGTTTACCAAAGCGTTCACTCTTAGTGTTTGTTATACATTCAATGGGCTTAGAAAAATGTATGCCATATATCCATCATTATAATATCATACAGAGTATTTCTAATGCCCTAAAAATCCTCTGTGCTTTGTGTATGCATCTTCCAACCCTCCAACCCCCAGCAACCACTGATCTTTTTATTATCTCCATAGTGTTTCCTTTCCCAGAATGTCATTATCATTGGGATCACACAATATGTAGCCTTCTCGGATTGGCATCTTTCACTTAGTAATGTGTATGTAAGTTTCTTTTATGTCTTTTCTTTATGACTTGATAGCTCATTTATTTTTATCACTGAATAACATTCTATTGCCTGGATGAACCATAATTCATTTATCGGTTCACATATTGAAGGACATTTTGATTGCTTCCAAGTTTTGCACTTATGAATAAGGCTACTATAAACATCCACATGTAGGTTTTTGTCTGGACATAAGTACTCAACTCCTTTGTGTAAATACCAGGGAGAACGATTGCTGACTGCATGGTAATAATAGCATGTTTAGTTTTGTAAGGAACCACCAAACTGTCTTCCAAAGCAGCAGTATCATTTTGCATTCCCACCAGCAATGGAAGATAATTTGCTATTTGTGTATCTTCTTTGGTGATGTGTCTGTTAAGGTTTTCAGTCCCATGTTTAATTTGGTTATTTATTTTATTGTTAAATTTTAAAGTTTTTTGTATGTTTTGTATAACAGTCCTTTATTAGATAATGTGTTTTTTGAAAATTTTCTCCCAGCCTGTAGCTTGTCTTTTTATTCTCTTGGTAATGTCTTTTGCAGAACAGAAGTTTTTAATTTTAGTCAGGTCAGCTAATCAATGATTTCTTTCATGGGTTGTGTCTTTGGTATTATACCTAAAAAGATGTCACCATACCCAAGGTCATCTAGGCTTTATCTTATACTGTCTTCCAGGAACTGTATAGTTTTTGTGTTTTATATTTATGCCTATGATCATTTGATTTAATTTTTGTGAAGGGAAATAAGTTCTGTGTCTCCTCCCATTTTTAAAAATGATTATTTTGACTACATTATATCTAAGATATATTCCAGGTTAAAAATTCAAGGATTCTAAACTCAGGCAATTAAATTTTTTATTTAAACGGAAGAAGACTATTAAAAAGTGTGGTGGAAAGTCAGGGAGTCAGAAGAGATATGTGCTAATCTTGGCTTCTTCTTTGGCAGTTTTGTACCTTTCCTAAGTTACTTAAATTCACAAAGTCTCAATTTTGACCTCTCTATAATGGGTAGGTTTATAATTTTCTGCAGGACTGTGGTGAGAACAGCATGAGATGCTCTGTGTAAAAGAGTCCCACAAACATGACATAATGGGTATCTAATGGACATTTGTGCCTCTCTTCTTTCGTAAATTCATTTTGTTCATTGATATTGCCTTTCTCCAAGAAAATATGAATAGTGGACACTGAATAAAAATTTACTGTGAACCAGCATTTAAAATTTTTTTTGCATTAATTAATGTATCTAATCCTCATTACAAACCCTTTGAGGTAAGTATTATTTTCTTTGCCATCTTACAGTTGAGGAAAAAGGCATAGAGGTTAAGTGTTTTGCTCAAGGTAACTCATATATAAAAACACAAAGTCCAGATTTAAATCCTGGCAGGTCAGTTCCACAGCCTGTGTTTTTAATTGCTACATACAGTTGCTATATATGATCTAATTTGTAATCAAACCTGTGTTTGACATAAATTACATTCGATATAAAGCTGAGCTATATGTGGCTTCCAAGCGTTCAAATATAATTTCTCATATAACTGTAGACATGCAAAATGCCCAGTTTGTTAGTAATAACTAACAGAAGAGCCAGCTCCCAGAGTGGTCATGCCATCTGTCAGAAGCATTTTCTGATAGTGCAGGAGTTACTGTGTTTGAAAAGAAGAATGTTGATCTGTTGTGTACAATTAGCCAGATAACTATTTGACATCTGAAATTTTTCCTGTCCATTTCCTTGCCCTGAAAGCATAACGACCATAGTAAATCTACATCAAAGAAAAGCCACAGGAATGTTTGAAGAGAAATTTTTATCATGGGTTAATAAACATAGGTTATTACATTCTTATAAATTCATAAAGTAAAACTTGAATGATTATAATAATTTTGTAATAATCTGAATAAAACAGTTTACTTTTGTAATTAAATTAATATATTTGATAGCATTGTTTGTAATATATGCCATTATAGAAAGTCAGCTGTCACAACAAGGGAGTTATTTTCAAAACAGTTGCAATCATTATTATTAGACATTCATTGAGCATAAAATAGATTTAATCTTTTTCAATTAGCCTGGCAGTGAGTATTTTTTATTTTAAAAACCTGTCAGTTTTTATTTTGAGGTAATAACTTATCATCAGTAATTGTGTCTAGTGAAATGAGTATTTGGCCTGTAACTAGGATATTTGGGTGACTTAAAAAAAAACAAAACCCACAGAGCTAAGGAAATAAGAAGGAGAGATTGTCTTTTTAGGGGAAATGATGGCTTTGAATTTGAATATGTTGTATTTGAGATATCAGTAGGCATAAAAAATATAACATGTGAGAGAGTTGTTGGAGCTAGGGTTTCAGGGGTTTTTTTTTGTTTTTTTGGGTTTTTTGCACTAGAGGTATTAAAAGCCTGGGAATGGGGTAGCATTCTCTAGTTTAAGAGAAAGAATAGCACCAAGAGGAACATTCACAAGAGTGAAGAAATCAGAAATAATGAAGCTAAAATGCCTGTGGGAGGAGGGTAGCTTTTCAATTTATTTGCAGCTTTCGAGGTGGACCTCTTCTAAATGGAGACAAGTCTGAGTTAGAGCCCTCCCAGAGGTCTGCTGCTGAAGTAGCCTTAGAGATGGATGTCATTGGGGTTGAGCATGTCAAGGAACCAGGTCAATCAATAAGTTGTCCTCCCAAGTAATCAAGAGACTGTTATTTAGTAGGGACTTTTGCCTGAACTTCTTTAAAGCTTTTGAAAAAAATACACTCAGAAAGTTGAATTTGACTTAGAGGCAGCTGGCCTCAATAGTTGCCAAGAGTTTCAGGTCTGAGGAGTTAATAATAGGCTTAACAATCACACCTACACCACAGCTCCTGGAGCCTGCCTGTGCATTCCTTGCTTTTATCTGAGTTCTAAGAACTTCACCATTTGGATTTAGATTAGCCCAGAATATGACCAAATATGTAAAATCAACACTATATGTTCAACATTGGTATCTACTAATACTAACTATTATTTATCATTCTTTTATGATGGACCCAACACTGTGTAAGGGTGATCTTATTTAGACCTTACATCCATTCTGAATTTGAGAGCTAATTATTTCCTTTCTCAGACGAGAATGCTGGGGCTCCCAGAGGTTGTCTAACTTGCTCCAGGGGGCAGTGCTAATGAGGGGCAAAGCCAGTATCCAAATTTATGTCTGTCTGATCTCTAAGTTGTACTGATTCTGTGAAGGTTTTTCAAGAACTTTTTGTATGCTTTGTACTTTCTGAGCAACAGGTGATACAACATAAAGATGATTTCAAAAGAAAAGTAAGGGGAGATGGCTTCAATTTGAAATGTTGTACTTAGGAAAAAGCAATGACTTACCAAACTAAATATTTTGTTCATAAATCTTTGACTTCAACTCTACTTGTTGCTGCTTTCATGAATCTCTGTCTTTCTATAAGGAAATGTTAGAACCAAATCCTTGCAAAGGGTAATGATGGCATTAACACTGACATTAACTTCACTGAGTAAAATTAGTAAGGCAATGCTAGTATGTAAGATTTTCATATTACTTGAAAGCTGAACTGAGATTTTTTTTTTTTTTTGGTTATCCTTTTATCTTAAATTTCAGTTCTTGGTTTGAGAGGTTCTATTTCAATGGATCAACTCACAGTCACATGAGAAGCTGTTTTAAAGGGAAAATCCTTGATGGTTCAAGCAGTTGGAGTCTGTGTTGAATTCTTACTGAGGTTTAAGATGACTGTTGATGGCCGCAATGTGCTTATGGGACACATATGTTACATGATAGCACCCAGACCTGACTTAATGTACTAAGCAGATTACGAGTCATTCCTACCAGCTGTTCCTGTCTCCTTTAGTTGTTTGCATTATGACTTTTCATGAACAACCGATAAATCTGGACATTTCAATAGCATATATACTATGTGAAGAAATTGTAATAGTGAAAAAATGAGCTAGTTTCTGAGACCCTATCATCCCAATATTTTACTCATTCTAAATGGCAGAAACAGACGAGTGCTTCTATTGGCTATAAAGGCATCCGGTGACATAGATATGATATCATTAAGTGATATATAACTGGTTGACATGCCTTTCAGTAATAAGCAATCACAGTTTACTTTTTTTCCTCAGTATCGATTATTTTAATGTATCATCAAAACCTCCTTTGCCAAAACCATTAGATTTTTATTGTTTTCTCTTGTGATGATTCTCAGAGATAAGAATGTATTGAAATTATTGTAGACCAAAGCAAAGTGGTTACTATTTTTACCACCAAGATTTCAAAAGGAAAGCGATAGAGACAATAACGTTTCCATTGGAAACATTCTATTTATTTTCTCTATTATTTCACTTTGGTGTTTACAAGGTTATTTATATGTTTTCAGGAAAATTGACTTAAACATTCTGTTGATTCATTCACAGATATATATCGAGTGCTCACTAAGTGCTAGAAAACCTTATACCCACTAGTGAGATACCCCTGGCTCGGTGAAGTGAAAAAATAGTTCTTGTCCTACTAAGTTTAAAATCTAGAGTGGGCGGGGGCAGACAATAAGTAAGATAAATAAGTAGAATAGGTAATATGTTAAATGGTGATAAGATCTATGGAGAAATATAAGACAGAAAAGACAAATAGAGAATGTAGTTGGGGGGCATGCAGAGGTTCAAATTTAATACAGTTTAATTCTCATTGATTAACTCTCAATTGATTAAGGGTGTTTTGACAACCTTATTTGCAGTTCTACCCAGTGTAGATAATATATAGCTTTGATAAATTCATCTACTTAATTATATAATTACACTCTATCCTATTTTTAAATTTATGTCAACCTCTGTCATATTAATGAACAAAAAAGCAGCAGATAGATTTCCAAGCTCCTCTTCTATATCAGGAGCTGGTAGGCGTTAGATATGATTATCCTATTAATCCCTATTATTCTTTTTGTTATGTTGTTAGAAACTCTGCTAGGTTTTTATTGTGCTTCCCTTGTCTATTAAAACTCATGATCAGAAAGTGGTAATGGGTTAAAAATGCTCGAGTTTACACAACATTTTTACATTAATATTACTGAATTAATGTGAGTGAACTAATTTTCTAGTTGTGATTGTCATGCTCAGGTGAACAGCATGTGTGGTTGCCCAGATATGGCATGTAATCTCCTACTCAGATATCAGGTGGTTGCGCTCGGACAAGCTGGGGACAGCCTAACAATAAGAAGTGCTTACTGTTTTCCAATCATTGCTCCCCTTTGATCCACTTCCATGAAGAGGTTAAGGTGGACTTTAATAGCCTTCATAAGTTTATGCAGGTCAGATCCTTGCTTGCTTTTCTGTATAATTACTGCTCATTTAGCAACATATAATAGCTGTCCTCAAGGCATTTCTCAGAAAATATTGTTTTGATATCACTGTTCCAAAATGCCTATCAAAAGTTGGAATGAGAGAGAGTATTTATGGAGGATTTCTTGAAGGAGGTCCAAACCTCTATACGGGAATTACAAACTCAAAGGAGTTGAGAGTTAAAAAAAATAACAAAATTAAATGAAGGCAAATAGGTGACCTGTGACATGCTGGAGGCCACAGGCCATTTAAGGGACAATTCTTCTTTAGCTCCACAAAACACTCCTGCAGGTTGATTCCTGCGAGCAACTGAAACTACATTTGAAACTACATTTAAATAGGCTCTAGTTTCCCTCTGATTGAGATAGGCTGGCAAAAGACATTATTTTAATCTCTGTTAAAATATAGTTTTCTGAATTATAATGTATGGTGAATCCAGCAGCCTACATTGAGGAAGTTAAAATACAACGATTTATGAAGTATGTGGTTCTATTTACAACATTTATATATCACAGAGTCCTTCTATGTGGCCCTCTGATAGAAATTTTGTTTAGTATTAGTACCAGGATTAGTTGTGCTTCCATTGTGTACAAATGGCTGATTTTTATCTCATGAATAACAAAAGTAGATTTGTAAATTACCATACTATACCAGGAGCTGGTGGTTTTAGATGTGGATTTTCCACTTAAAAAGGTATCTCTGTCTCTTTGAATTGTCTCTTGCAAAAGTTAATTTAAATTCATGACCGAGCTTTAGCCAATGGATCTCATCTTGCAATATATACTTGTCTCTTAACATCAGTCCTGACTTTATCTTATCTTTCTTATCCTCATTGTCCCTCTGATCCATTGCTCCATGCATTGATTTTTAAAGTTATATCTTGTTTCATTGTATATGTCCATATGGATCACCTTAGAGCTTTTAGGAAGCAGGTGAGATTAAAAATCAATGAATAAACAACTTGCAAAGTCTATATTGTTCAAAATTTTCCTTCTCATAATAGCATGGCACACTAATTATGAGGTAGGTCACAAATGCCAATATTTTCGTTACCAAAAATAATTAAGTAATAATATCAAAGTGTTTACATTTTGACATGAACTACAATAACTAGGTAGTCCTTATAATGAGATCTTAAATAAGACCACTGTTCTCTTTCTTAAGTGTGATAAAAGAGGTAAATGTATACCTAATGCTGGGAGTAGCTTGTAAGCAGAAGTTTGTCCTTTGTGTATACATGACGGCCACTAGCCCATATGGTACCTTTGCATATATCAGAAAAGGACATCCTGCCCTCCCGGAGGATACAGCCCAAGCTCAGGACTAATGCTTTTGTCCTCAGAGCATGGCAAGGATTGTAGACGCCATCTCTTTCAGGCCAGTAATTAATGGGGAAGGCACGTTCTTCTGGACCATTCAGAGAAGCCCGATTAGTGTCTTACATGTGAATTTCATCTGCTATGTATGTGTCTCTGAGGAAAACAAGACTGAGAACTAATGGGGTAAATTCTAGGTTGGTGACATTTTATAAACATGTAAATAAAAATAATCTGCTCTAATCTCACCTAAACGAAGATAACACAGTAGGGTGGATATGTGTAAGATAGCACATTATTACCTTTTAAATATCTATTGACCTCTCTCTGTATTTAATGGCTAAATATTTTTGGTAGATCACAGCCCTATGAGAATCTAATGAAAGCTATGGTCCCTCTATAGGAAAACACACAAAGGTATATAAGCATATAAATGTTTTTATTGAATTTCAGCAAGTTACCAGATGTTAGGAGACCAACTCCAGGTATTGATTATGGTCATCTCATTCATTCATTCACTTATTCATTGAAGTATTTGTTCAGTAGAAGGCTGATGGCAACCTCCTATGAAGGTACTGCACCTCTCTGACCCTGTGAATCACCAATTCCTAAGCTCACTAAAGCCATGCTCTGAGATGGCACCACTGATAAAGATGGCTTCTGAAAAAGTCTAAACAAGAGCAGAGAATTTTACACTATTCAGGGATTAATAGGAATGAATGTGAAGATTTTTTTCCTTATCCATTCAGCCCAGTAGCTCAGACTCTACTTAGCATATTCTGATGCTTAAGCATATGTTTAATAGGAAAGCAAGGAATAAGTAAAGTATTATATAATTATTCAGTGAAATACCATATAGCCATTTAAAAGGCTGTTTGAAAAGGACAAGTGGGCCAGCCGAGTGGCGCGATGGTTAAGAGCTGGCTTGGGACACCAGAGGGCCCCGGTTCGGATCCCACATATGAGGGCCAGTGACACTGCCCTCCACAGCTAAG
>NW_017731549.1:2085002-2089115 GCF_001890085.2 Hipposideros armiger
AAAAAAAAAAAAAAAAAAAAAAAAAAAAAAAGAAACTGCATAAAAAAAGAGACTAGAAGATACCATACCAAAAATTAGTGATTCTGTTTGGTAAAATTACAGATCATTTTCTTCTTCTCCTCTTCTCCTCCTCCTCCTTTTGGTTACACTGTTTTATTTTCCATATCATTATAATGAATATATGCTATTTTACATTAAAATGAGGAAAACTTTATTTTAAGCATATAGAAAGTAGTTGGCTGGAGAAAGGAAATTGTATATATAGTCAAATAGAAAATTGTTATTTTTAAGCAAAAGTTTTCTCAATCCCCAATAATATTAATAAAAGTGTACATAATTTTATAACATCAACTATTCTCTTTGGAACAAATAGTGAAGAAATCAGTTCACTTAGTGATTATTGAGATTGAATGTCTCAAATGACTAAATTGATTGTCGATGTATATACTGTGTGTGTTCGAATTTTTAATGTTGACCACAAACAAAAATTTGGCCAGATATTTCTCCAGCAAAATGGGTTTATTTGGGAACAACAAGGAAGTGATCTGGAACATGTAACCATGATGGCCCATGTATAAGTCCACTAAATCAAAGAAGAAAGTCTTTTACAGAAGGGACAAAGAACTTTGGAAGGGCTCTTACTGTTTCCCCTGTTGTGCTTCCAGATTTATGTTGTTAGCTCCACCTTCTGACCTCACTACTTCACTTTAAATGAGGATTTGATTTATTGATTTTTTTTACAATAGTTTTCTCAAATTATCAGTAAAACACTTTATTACTAGGCTTTATATATGTGAATTAAAAAAAAAAAGCCTCTTAGGTACAAGCCTTGTGCCACTCTATACATGTGAAAATAAATTATTGGAGTCTACACTTAAATTTTGTTTTATAATGACACGTTTGTGGCAATTGGTTCCATCACTTGTTTCTGCTGCAAGTGTCGGTTTTGGATAAATATCATAAAACCAGTGAGATTTGTGGTTTTGGATCAAAATTTTGTCACAGCACTGAAAGATCTCACCCACAGGATATGAATTAAATTTTTGTCTTCTAACCATGAGTGGGTGAAACCAACACTAAAAAAACATCTCAAGGTGTATAAAACTAACCATTCTAATAAAGTGGACATATTCCGAAATTGAGTTCTATATAGCTTGCATATTCTCAGATCATCCAGGACTGCTGAAGAAGAGAACTTTCAACTATTTCAAAATACTGCTCAGTGGTAAGAACTAATATATATGTAAGGTTGGGCTACCACATAGCACAACTCCATGAAGTTCAATGTGAATAAAGTATAAATGGTACCTCCTGGAATTGGGCAAATGCTGGATGGATTTAAACAGAAAAAGAAGATTTTATTCAGGATTATTGCAATGGGGGTTAAGACTATTGTGCTAAGGTTCAAGACTATACAGTAGAGGAGAGAGATTGTTTTAATTTTGCTGAAACAAAAGGCAGTAGGGTTTTTAAGTGCTGGTATGAGCTTATGGAAAAGTCCTGGAGGACATTAGTGGGTAGATTGGTCAATGTCTTTGCTAAATGGCAGTTCATTTAATTAGGTTCCTATTCTCCCACAGAGACTGGGAGATTGAAACTCAATCTTTCGTGATGATTACATTTCAAAGACATTGCTTCCAAGTCCTTGAGAAAGACATTCCTAAGGAGTGGAATAAACCAGAGGTTGGGGAAAGATTTTCACCTGAAAGAAGCAGAGAAAGAATTTACAGTTTCAAATGGTCTTAAGTAAATTCTCTAAGAAAAGAGAGGGCAGAGGCCAGTAGTCCTGAAGAAAGCTGTCTAAAGTTTAGTCAAGCCGAAGGGATCCTTAAGGCCATCTTGGTCACATTCATTTTCCTTGGAGGCAACATGTTGGTAAAGAATTTTAACCATAAGAAGTGGGTTTAATCCTTGGCTCTGTTTTATATGTTTTGGGTGTTGGTTCTTCCCTATTAGTTTTCTGTATACAGAGGCACATAGACAGCAATTTAAACTTTTCCAGTTATTATTCTCTGCATTTCCTTGGGTCTTTCATAGTTGTACTTTCTCCAAAGGGATCATCTCACTTGCAATAGGAAAGTTTAGGAAACCTTAGTGGAGCTTAAAGTAGTATCCAGATGAAAAGGAACCAAGTCACATGTTGCTTTCATTCTAGAATATTTATTACTTAGTTAAGCTTTCCACATTTGAGAGCATACTTTAATTTTTTCCCTCTTTATTTGCAAAGTTATCTTTTCCATCTTAGTGTGAAAATGGAACACATGCTGACACAATGTCCCAAGCTGTGTTTATAGACTCTCTGGAGGTGAGGTGGAGGTGAGAGGGTACATAGGAAGACACAATCCCTTAGCAATTGTTTTTCTTCTTATGTTGTTAGGCAGCCCCATCACAAGTTACCCTTGGAACATATTTCTTTTTTTTAAAGATTTTTATTGGGGAATTGGGGGGTTGGGAACAGTGCTGCGGAATTGGGGGAAGGGGAACTGACAAGTTGCTGTCCATTTGTTCTTCAGTCTAGTTGTGGAGGACGTTGCTTCATTGGCCCAAGCTGGCACCATCATTGTGCTCTTCCCAGGTGAGGCAGATCAGTTGCCAGCTTCTGGATGGCCACTCACTGCGGCTGCTGGCCACTCATGCTGGCTGCTCGCTACATATGGTAGCCCATGGCAACCCACTGCCACAGGGGCTGCAGCCTATGCCGTCGCCGGCAACCCATAGCAGCCCAGCTCCAGGTCAAGCTGTTGTTCAGCATCTTAGCTGTAGAGGGCAGTGTCACTGGCCCTCATATGTGGGATCTGAACCGGGGCCCTCTGGCGTCCCAAGCGAGGTCTTAACCAACCTGCCACTCGGTCGGCCCTGGAACATATTTCTGATATTCATTTGTACTATCAAGTCTGTCTATCTTTATATGATTGTTTATTTGTTTTTCAATGTGTAATAATAAGGATATCATTTAAAAAGGTGATGTATTAACTTCAGTTTGGGCTATAAATTCCAGCTGCTGTTTAATATTTTACTTATTAGGACTGTTGGAACCAATCCTCTCCTTTGTACTTGTCAAGTGTTAGCACATGACATTTCCAGGCCTGGTAGAAGGACCTCCCCAGAAGAAGCACATGGGGCCTATAGTACTGAAGGAAGAGGAACAAGGGCAGTTTTGGTGGCCTCTGATTGCCACCATTTGAAAGCCTCATTCCCTTTCCTCAGGATGTGCTGGGAATACCATCAGACAGATGTACACTTAAGTGAATCCAACAGTTGAATCTACCACAAAATAATGCAGTGCATAGAGAGCATGTGGAGAAAAGAAGACCACGGTATGAGCTTCCAAGGACTCAACATCTAGTTGGGTTGGAGGGGTGTGGATTATGTAGAGAGTAAATAAAGTGATATGGAAATTAAAACTAGGGGCCAATTATTTCTAAGTGGGAAATGGGACAGGATTCATGGAATAGGATGTGTTTGATCTGGTCATATGGAAGGAATAGAACTGCAAAATGGAGTTTGTAAGGGTGAGAATACTTTGCATTGGAGGAAACCACATTAATAAAAGGATGGCTATCCATGCATTTTAATTTGCCTGGAGTTTAGATTCCAGACAACGGGAAAGATGACTCTGGAAAGGCAAATGATGGCAAATCATGGAGGGCTCAATTACCATGTTAAGAGTTGTTGACTTTTCCATGGGTGTGCGTGTAGAGGACAGATTGGAGTTAAAGTGTAGTGGTTAAATGAACAGAAATGGGGGCCAGCCAAGTGACACATTGGTTAGGAGTTCATTTGGGACGCCAGCTCTGAGCAGAAGGGCCCCAGTTTGGATCTCACATGAGGGCTAGTGATGCTGTGCTCTCTACGGCTAAGATGGTAAACAACAGCTCAACCTGGAGCTGTGCTGCCATGAGTTGCCGGTGACGGTGTAGGCTGCAGTGGGGCTGGCTGGCAACAGGCATGAACTTTTGTGAGCTGCCGTCAGCCGCCATGAGCAGTTGTCCAATGGTCGGCGAGTGACTGCCTCACCTGGGAAGAGCGCAATGATAATACCACCAGTGAAGCGGCATCCTCCTCAACTAGACTAAAAAACAAAAGGACAGCGACTTGTCTGTTCCCCTTCCC
>NW_017731549.1:2090232-2117080 GCF_001890085.2 Hipposideros armiger
TCATGAGGAACCCAAATATCAAGCTTGCTTACATATCCCAGCTTCTTCAGGTGGTCATGAACACTTGAATGATGATGTTGAATGTTTCTGCAATCTCTCGTGTCATCTAACGTGGGTTTGACTCGATCAATGCCTTTATTTTGTCGTCATCAACCTCAGTGGGCCTCCCCGACCAAGGAGCATCATTGAGATCAAAATCACCAGCACGAAATTTCATGAGACATAGTTGGCACTGATGTTCTTGTAAAGCATAGTCACCGTAAACTTTATGCAACTTTTCACAAGCTTGATGTGTATTCTTGCCTTTATGGAAACAAAACAGTAAAATATTGGAAAAAATGCAGTTTGGTCTTCCATCTTCAAGTTTTTGTAAAATCTCCAAAACGCAACCAAATTGCTCAATTTTTTTTAGAATGAAGCTAGAACTGTCAGCTGTCAAACGGCATAGCAATAACATAGATGCAAATGACTCTAGTACTTCCAAAAATGAACTAGTGCCATCTGTTGCAAACATGTGTCATGACTTTTCTGACAACCCAATAGAAACTGACCCCGCTGAACCTAGCTTATTGCCAAATGAATTAGAATACAACTCATAGCCCAGTGATCTCCTAGAGAGAAACTCAAACCAAAGTCATATCGAATATGCAACAGAATTATCAATGAAGACAGGAAAAATCTAGAGAGAGGACACCGAAAAGCAAAAGGGACCCTAAAGGAGATAGAAAGCCTGTGGAGTTGAGCCTAGAATAAATTGTGAAGGTGACAAGGCTGGGAGAGTTATGTTAAAAACCTGCAGCTCTGATTTGGTCAGAAAAGAATGTATTAGGGCACTTTAATGGTCTGGACAGGGGGAAATGATGGTTCTTTATCCCTTCTATTAATCTGTGATTATTATCCTGAATAACAGCAGAAACGGAATATTAATGAGCTGATAGACTAATTAATATATACATCATGAATGAAGGCTCAGACTATATTGTGATTACAGTCAGAATCAGTAAATGTTGATAGCTGGGCAGATAAAGCTATCAGAAGTTAAGCCAAGCAGGGGACACAAAACCAGAACAATATACCTAAATCAAGGACAATATAACTAATATGTTCTTATCCAATGCATGAAGTTACCTGCTAAGGTCATCTCAAGTTTAGAGGTACAAGTGAGAGTCAGCAGCAGAACTAAGCCCATGCCAGTAATCAGTTCTTTGAATTAGTGTCTTGTGTTTTCTATGATTTTTGTGTGGCTGGAGAAGCAAGGAGTTGTAAGGATCAATTTGGGTGCAGTTGACACTGGGAGATATATCAGTCAAGGCTCTTAGTATGAAGTCACAGAAGCTGACTCACAGAAAGAAAATGAGAATTAATGAGGATGATGCAGGTTCAATAAATCTATGGGAAGCTGGTGGTCCAGACCTGGAAAATGGACAGCAACCACAGGCACAGCAGAGGGCTAATCAGTGGAGTCACAGTGAGGGTCATGTGATCTTCATGCCTCCACTATGACCTCCAGCTGTCCCCATATTAATCATGGTATCACTTGCTCAATATCTAAAAACCTCAGAGGGCCTCAGATTGACTCTGACCACATCCGGCCTCTGTCTGTACTAAACAAGCTACTGAAGAAACCACCCCTTTGACTTCCTCAGTGAGAGATAACCACCATTTCCCAAGGCCAAATGCAATGGGAGGAAATCTAAACAGAGATTGGGATGTTAATTGGAAAAGGGTTGAGATGTTAGACAGCTGTCTTCCTAGGAGGCACTGAGATAAAGAAATAGGGGGAGGGGAAAGGGAACAAAAGAGGGTAAAGGGACAAAGAAAGAAGGTAAGCTTCTGGAGGACAGATTCAAGTACTAATAACACATGACTGTACTGGGGATGGGTTTGAGGAGAACATAGGAACTGAACTGATCCTTGGAGAATCAATGGAGAAACAAGCAAGAGGACTTTCTACCTGGCAGGACAAGTAGAAGTAGAAGTAGAAGTGCAAAGTCTCACCACAATTCCTACCTTGTTTGTAAACATGTTGATATTCCTGGCATTCTGGGTGTGGGTGGACTGCTAACTCCATGGCCTTTCTGATGAAAGGAATAATGGTGGGCTGTTCTCCTGTGCCTTTTATCAGGGGCCATTTGCGAAGGACATACTTTGAAAATCCAAGAAATCTGTGGTCATCTCTCCTCTTATTTTACTTCTGGTACAAATCCCTTAGTAACCGAGCCTGTGTGTACTGAGATGAGGAGATGTTTGTCATATTAAACCTTAAACAAGTAAAGGCTTAGCAGGAGCCGAGTGATCTTATTTGATGAGTATAGATTTATAAGAATTTTGGCTTGGGGTATAGGATTAAGTTCTCTCACCTAAGCTGTGGGAGCACATGAAATGTTTCCAGTAAAAATCATTGCAGTGGAGATTTTTGCCAACTAGCGTCTCTTAAAAAAAAATCCCTATTTAAGTCATATCTCAAAAATAATTGAAAATGTCTGTTTTGTTATGCGCCTAACTGCTCTGTGGTACTATTTATTTCTTTTTGAGAAGTATGGTAGAGAATAAGATAATTCTGATTATAATGAAATAAGAGAACACTGATATTATTTTATTTGGGTTTTTTTAAGTTAAATCTTTACATTTTGGGATTGGTCATCATGCACACCTTTGCATGCTATTTTTTCCGAATATTGACTATTATACATGTATTTTAATATTCTTCATGTGTCATTTTAATGTTGTTCATATGTTAAAACTGAAGTGACTTTTTGGTCTTTGTAACCCTAGGATAATTTAAAGAGAATGTTTTTGAACATCATTCTATTTTGTTCTAAAGTGGGCCAAATAAAATATTTTTGTACATTTGGGCAGCACATCAACAGCCAAATAGTTCAAATAATAAATGTAACTTCTTTTAACATTTTGAAGCAGTTCAGATGGAGGCAGCATATGAGGTGGACCCTTGGAAAAAGGTCCTATTAATCTGACGTTGAGAATTGGGGTTGTAGATGGAAGTGTTCAATTGAAGAAGTCCCTGAATCATTAACTTTCCACATTGTCATCTTTTGTCATTTCTGATGGCTTAGGGTCTTTCTTTCCCAATCTGACCAGGAATGGAATTAAGGTCTTAGAGTATAAGTAGCAAATTGTTCTCCTTAAGAACCTTGGCCTTGAGTCTCTCAACACAGTCTGTCCAGGGCTGCCATGCCATTCTTCTGCCCAAACCCCACCTACTATTCCTCATTATTTAAAAATATGCAAAAGAGGATCTTCGATGTTTAAGAACCATTTATTACTTTGGGTTGGCTGAGACATACTCCATGTATCGTCCCATCTGCTTAGACACTGACCTCCTAAGGTTGAAGAGCTGATGAACACTAGTGACAACTGGGGAGAAGGAGAGAAGTTCTTGTTTGTTTGGCTCACCTGTCCCGTCTGTCCTTTCAGACCAGCAGCACTTGCTTAGGGGCCCAGAGGGTAAGTTAGGCACAAACACTAATGTGACCACAGATTGTACTGGCATGGCTCCCTTTAGGCTGTACTCATTGTCTAGTGGATCTAAGTTCATAGGCCTTGTGGTGCTTCCTGGGCATAAGTTAAGTAGTTTTTACAAGTAATTCTTCTTTGCTCTTTAGCAAACTTTTGGAAAACGTTTATTTTATAGAAATGTGACTTGCCAGGCTTGTTTGGTAGATCTCGTAAAGTTTGATAATTCTATAAGTATACATATTTAAATAAAACGTTCATGGACATAGCTTGATAATGCTTAGGTCTAGATTTAAACGACAATGTTTAAAAATATTTTCAGTATTATTACAATGTTTTATTAGTCCTGTTATTTTTAGACCAAAAAAAAAAAAAAAGGTGATTGAAAGACAGTGTATTATAGAGTTCAAGACTATAGACTCTGGAACTAGATTACCAGTGTTCAAGTCCTAACTCTATAAGTTATTAACTTTGTAACCCTGGATAAGACATTTAACATCTCTGTGCCTTGGTGTCCTCATATATAAACTATGTATAATCCTCATGGGATTGTAGTAACTGTCAGTAGATCTAAATAATATCTTTACTGTGGATTGTATGGAAGTGTATTACATGCATATGTGCATCTTTCTGTTACTGGAGATTATTTAGAATGATATTGAGATGTTTTTAGTAGAATTAGAAATCCTGAATGTTAGAAAGAAGTGCAACAGGTAAAAATGTGCTGCGTTCAGCTCTTGGTCTGTGGGAGCTTTTGCTGTAAGTCAATGCTGAGTGTGGTCACTAGAGGCAGCAGTGGAGCATTCTGGGAACAGCAACCCTATGATGTGCTCCCTTGTGTGATATTGGCCAAGTTTCTTAACCCCTTAGACCCCTGTTGCTTCATCTACAACATGCTAACTTGCATTACGTGATCTCTAAGGTGTCTTTTGGCTCCAAAAGTATATGAATCTTTCAGTGTACTTTGACTTAATGAGTTTTACACATGGACTACTCCTGAAAGCATTAAGCATTTTTTGTTTTTTAACAAAGACTTTTTCAGGTGTTTCCTCCTCCTCCTCCTTCCCCCCTCCCCTACCGTCTTTTTCCTTCTATTATGTCGAATTTGTAGAGATTCCAGGCATGACTACTGCGTTCAGGATGGTTAAATAATAGGATTTCCATCTCGAAGACACAGTAATTGAGATTCCATGAGATTAAATTCTTACAGTAGCTTAAAACAATAAGAAAACAAAAACTAAAAATAAACCGAATTTTGCCTCCTAACTGAACTCATGATCTTTGCCATTCCCTAGCTCCCCAAACTCAATCCTTCCCTTGCTTTCCCTCACCCCATGAATGGTACCCCTTTCTACTCTATCTTCCCAGCCAGAGTTCTGGAAGCTGCTGTGTCCCTCTCACCTCCTACCCTCCTGCCCCCTTTGTAATTCAGTAACAAACTCATTACTATTCTAGTCACCTAACATATCTAGTAGTTTACCCTCTCCTTTCCATTCCCATTGCTACTGATGTAGTTCAGGATCTAATCATTTCTTTCTTGGCTTATTCCAACTGTTTTCCTTATACTGATCTCAAACCCTCTGATACATTCCCTACTTCTCTGCCAGAGTGGGATACCCTAGAATGTATGTCTGGTTATCATATCCCTCTCCTAATAAAAATTTTCAGTTTCTTATCAACTCATTATAGAGACTGCCTCCCGCCTGCATTGTCACTTGGGTTCCTAGTCATTATCCTCTCCTTTCCCTAATCCTCTGCACTCCAGTTCCTACTGAACTGCTTTCTTTTCCTTACTTTTCCTGGTACCCACTGCCTAGCTTTATCCTCCTGTTCCCAGTGTCTGGAATACCTTTCTTCTCCTCTGCTGCCCTGTGGCTGTCACGTGAGTACCCATGAACCTTTCCAGATTGAGCGAGTGTCTGTTTTGTGGATTCCATCGCTGTGAAACTCTTTTATTTCCACACCAGCTTAGACAACCAGAGACAAGCCCCTCTTGGGTGTCTTTACTATCATTTGTAATGCACATAACCATAAAAGAAGTGAGAGCAAATTGACTCACAGCACAACTGAGATGCACGGTAGACACATGTTTTTTAAACTGAGCTGGTCTCCTTAGCAAAGGTTCATATCTTCTGACTCACCCGAAAAAAAAATAGATAAAATCTGTAACACTGGCTCTTTAGGTGATTATCAGTACCCCTCAGTAGGAGCAGACATGCAATCGTGGCTTTCTCAGACATCTGCTTCCATTTGAGGCTTCTTTCTTAGATGGGTCTGGGTAGAAGGTGTTGAGAAGTGACTTACATAATGTTGTGGATAAAGAATCGAGGTTCTCAAGTAGGGAAACCTCTGTTTCCTCTGATCCCTGGAACGATTACTCTTGTTCACTTGGTTGGAGGGCACTGCAGGTGAGGACAGCTATGTGTGTAATTTGTAACCAGACTTAGTGGCTTGGACAGGGCCCACCTTTGTACCTGGTTGACCAGACCTTGCTTGTTTTAGAGGCTTGCCAGCCTTTGAGGCTCTGCAGCATCCTCTCTCTGGGTCTGAGGTCCTAGACATTTACCCCAGCCTATAGGACGCACCACCTAGGGGCCCCTCCGCAGACTGAGTGTACAAACATTCAGGAGTACAGACTAGAGCTTCTCTCTACCTGACTGCTCCACTCCGGGAATCCTGTGCTGACTGAGGTCTACCTTATCTTTATGCTTTCCTCCACTTATTTCATGCTTTTAAGGACACTCTTCACCATCCTCCTCTCCACACATACTCTTTTCATGTCTTCCTCAGAAGAGGAGGAAAAGGAAGGGAGGGAAAAAGGCAAGAACCTAGAACTTGTGTTTTTGGTTCCTGTAGGACAATAGGAAAGTTTTCTCTTTTATTTTGTCGTTTCTTCCTTCTTGACTCATCAATATGGATAAACCATCATGGTAGAATAGGGTATTTTTCTTACATTGTGGAAAACGTTTTGTGATAAGATCGAACAGGCTTAGCTGTTAGAAACTCGGGGTGCTTTAAACATACTGTCTTATTTAGTCTTCATTACTCCCCTGTGACACAGGTGCTATTATTATTCCTATTCTACAGGAGAGGAGCTGAGCTCTCAGGGAGTAAGAAGCGCCTCTTGGTTTACCACAGACATGTGACAGAACCTCCATCTGTAGGTACGACCATGCAAGCCACCTCAGGACATCCTACGGTTTTTCATCAACAGCATCTAGCGTTATTCTCACTCTCACTCTGTATGCTACAGCCAGACTTATTTTCTTCCAATTCCTTCAAATTGTCTATTTTATTTTTTTCATCTCTGGACCATCTGCTTTTCCCTCTATTTGGAATTCTTTATCCCCCTACATGCAGCAAATATAAAACTCAGTTCCCAAACTCAGGTGGCAAGCAGTAAAACAATCTTTGTTTCATAATTCAGTTTAATTTCTATTTTAACCAGCCCCTGTCAGGCTGGGAAATTAATCTTCAGACTTCTTTAGGGGCCCTCACATGTGCCTACCTATGATGGTTCTAAAATATAAAATGAATGTGGGGCCTGGCAGCCATGAGAATACACCTCCCAGGCCACAGCTCCAGAGAGCATCACTGACCCAAGGCACCTCCTGCTGTCCTCTGAAAGCCATTGCCACATTTACAAAAGCTTCCCACGGGCTGCTTGCAACCACTTAATAAGCATGGCAGGAATATTAAAGCAAGCCTGTTCCTAGAAGACCTGGGATCCCTTGAAGGGCAACTTTGGTTCAAGGACTCCCCACAACCTTGCTGAGCTGTCCGTTGATTACACAGCATCCTGGGGCTCTTCCACTCTCAATCTGCCTTTTCTCCTTCCTCCATTGGGATCACAGTTGTATTACAGACAGAAGGCAGTCACAACCTTATAAGCACCCCCATCCCATTTTCTCTCTTAAGTCTTTGCCTAAGTAAAATCTTTTCACATTTAATCTTGTTTCTAAGGAAACAGTTTCTAAGGAAACTCTTACTAATATACAGAGAATTTGGTCAAGTCATCTCTCCCCACAAGTTACTACTAAGAGCCGTGTTTCTGAGTGGACGTGTCACCATGTCCCTTCATATCTGTTGGCTCTCGGCTGGTTCATTCCATGATTCGAGTGTAAAAGTCTTTTGAGAGGCTACCTGTGGTCCTATGTGCCTAGTTACTCTTGGAAACTAAAGCCTTTCTTAGGCTGTGCTAATGCCAAACACCCCCCCCCCCCATCCATACACCAAATGAGGCTGCACTCTATGCCCTTGTATTCTAGTGGGAAAACATAGACAATAATGAAATGAAATAAAATGGAATGAATGGATCGATAAGTAACGTAATTACAGCTAGTAATCAATCTCATGAAGAAAACAAAATAGAGGCATAATAAAAAGAATTGTATGCTCTTATATTGAGATCAGAAAGATTTCATTAAGAAGGTGGCATTTTGTATAAATTTTGAAAGAGAAGTAACACCAGTTTCTTAGTATCTCCTATTTAAGGCATAGTTAAGTTGTAGTTTCCAACTTATTATGTTAAGATGAAAAGCAGTGTTCATAGCCAAATCTACTTTTATAACTATCAGTAAAATCTTGGACAAATAAACTTCTTAGGTCTCCACTTTCTTACAGTATTTAAACTAGGTGTTTTCAAAGATCCTTTTACCTCTAACAGTCCCCAAGTCAAGATCAATCTACCTCCTAGCTATTAATCTAGAATTTTGATCTTATCTGCTATCTATCTAAAACCATGTTATTTTAGCATCAAACTTTATATTTTTCAGAGTCCTATGCAGTAAGGTAAAAGATATTTGGATTTGAGTAGTAACTTGTTTTCATTTAAGATGTGTGACCTTAGTAAAAGTTCCAACTTCTTTTTACCATAAAATGAAAATCATAACCCTTTTACGTGCTGTGAGAATGGAGCTTATATATGTAAATGCCTAGCACAAATGAACTAGATGTGAAATAACCAGTCTCTCTTTGGTTTGTATTATTTCGTTTACACAATCTTCATGAAATATGCACTATCATCCTTATTTTACGTATTATAATAGCATACTGAAGCACAGAGAACTCAACTTGACCAGCTAGCAAGTAGCAGAGCTACTAAGAAGACTAACCAACATCATAAGACTCTGCTTTGTTTTTTCTAATATCTGCTTTCTACATGTGGTATTCTATAAAAGCAACATTTGTGAGTTCACAATATATGCATGTATGTATATGTTAAATTGTTTCAAAAATTATTTCACTATATTTCATTATATATCTTGAGTAAGTCAATCAGTACATGCATTACTGATTTAATTTTCTGTACCTATTGAAAAATAGAAAGTAAAGATCACTTACTCAAATATCCTCATTTGATGAGTGAGAAAGAAATTAAGTTCAGAGTAGTTAACAATAAATGCATGTTTAATAAATTTACTTTAGTAAAGGCAAATTGAAATTAAATCTCTCTTGGTTTTTTCCCTTTGGAGGCACATTGTGATATATAAATGAATTTAGTTTTAATTCTATTTTAAGATTATGGACATAGCAAAATAAATAACCTGTAAGTATGTAGTTGTAAAACTGGATATAGAAACTATGGGAAAATATTCCATTTAATAGCTGTGTGACATTAGACAAATTATTTACTTTTTTGAACCTCACTTTTCTCATCTGAGGAATAAGAAGAAAGCCTCTATTATATAGGGATTGTGAGGATTAAATGAGATAATATTTGGTGCCTGAATATGTAAATGTTAGTTATATTTTATTATTTTTATTTGAAACATATTTAGTACAGTTATTGTTGGAGGGGACTTCCTTTCCACTAATCTCATGTTGGCCTAAGGAGGTTTTTTTGCTTTTTTTTAAGACTATTGGGGAATTGGGGGAGTGGAACAGCGTTGGGGAATCAGGGAAGGGGAACAGACAAGTTGCTGTTCTTTTGTTCTTCAGTCTAGTTGTGGAGGATGTCACTTCACTGGCCCATGTTGGTATTATCATTCTTCCCAGGTGAGGCAGTTGCTCACCGGCCATTGGACGGCTGCTCACGGTGGCTCACAGCAGCTCACGAAAGCTCATGCCTGTTGCTGGCCAGCCCCACTGCAGCCTACACCATTGCTGGTGACTCACGGCAGCCCAGCTCCAGGTTTAGCTATTGTTCACCATCTTAGCTGCAGAGGGCGCAGCGTCACTGCAAACTCCTAACCAACGCACCACTTGGATGGCCTAAGGAGGTTCTTAATGGCAAGATTCACATAGGATTAGAGTTTGTTTCTTACACCATGTTTATAAATACTGATGTGTTATAAATATGTATTCATTAATGAATTAATGAAATGGAACTACTCTTTCATCCAAATGAATAATTTATAAATGACTTCATTGGAGGACAAATACTGTATCAGTTAGCTTTTGTTGAATAACAAAACACCCTCAAACCCCCATTTATTAGCAAATTGTTCGGTGGATTTTCTCAGCTCCATGTGCTTTGGGTGCATTCATGTATTTGCAGTCAGCTGGTTGGTTCCTGATGGCCTCACTCACATATCTGGCAGTTGGTACTGGCTCTCAGCTGAGCCACATATCTATACCAGCCTAACTTGGGCCTGAGAAGAAAGAGGGCATACCCCAAATTGCACGTACCCTTAAGCCATCTGTTTGTAAATTATTTGTTAGTTTTCCTCTGGCCAAAACAAGTGTGTGAGGAGTCCGTGGGGCAGGAAATAGCACAAGGGTTTGCATTCTAGGAGAGAGGATTCATTTGGGCTCTTGATTGTAATAACCTACTACAAATATCACTTTCGTGCCTCCTTTGCTTTATTGGATTTTTAATTTATGTTAAATGTTTTGATTAATTTTCCTGTTCATGAAGTAAAGTGGGTATACCATTGAACCTGATTTTTAAAATCTTAATCCCCACAATCCCTTATTTAAAAATATTGCTGAATTCTAACTTTTTTTTTTTCCTTGACTGAGCCAAATTTAAGGAGCTTTGACTGGTAATAAATACTTAGAAGATTTATTCCTCCCCTGATGACGATGATGATGCCAGTGATGGTGACAGCATCTAACAATAAATGAACTCTTATTGTGTGTCACACCCTGTGCCAAATTCTTTTCATATACTCTCTTTTTTTATCTTTACCATACTCTATCCTTTTTAATTTTTAAAAAATCAACAGGAAAGTAAAATGCTAAGAGGCTAATGAACTTCCCAAAGGTCATACACACTGGCAAGTGCTGAAGGTGTACTACAGTGTCACAAATGTTACATGTGTATGTGTGTGTGTGTATTATATATAATATGTATGTATATATATATATATATTATATAATAGCATTTATATTTGTAGTATGTATATCTAATATATCTTAAATGTTAAGTGAATATATGTATTTATAATGTTTTACATTATCTGTACTTATTAATTATAATGCTGTTATACTATTTGATTCTCCCAGAATCTCAGCAGTAATCTCAGTGAATACTGAGGGTCAATGTCACAAAATATTAATGACAATTAGATTAATGTGCTAAAAGGCATCTCACCATCACATCTACTTGTTTTCTGAGAGGTATAAGGTAGTTAAAACATGTCAAACGATGGATAGTAATAGGTTAATAATAACAGACATCTACTCTTATAGAACATCACTAGCAGTGTCATGAAATTGCTGTTGAGGCCTTGAACTTGGCGGTCACTGTGAAGATTCGATTTGGCTTGCTGAACATACGTAAAGGCCAAATGAGAGAAGGGTAGGGCAGGAAGGGACTGGCTGTATTTATGGGTGGGCTTTAGGAATGAAACTGTTCCCAAAGCAGAAATGGAACATGGAACTCAGCTACCAAGGCTAACAAATGGAGGTATTAAAATCTACAAATCACACCAACTTCAGTTTGGATCATGTTGTAGGAAAGTGTTTCCTCCTATGAAGTAAATGAGTCCTAGTGGGTGTACAGTGTTCTTGCGGCTCATATTCTTCTTGAGAGAATGTGTACATTTTCATGGTTAGTAAATATTTATAAAATACTACAGGATTTGCCTCACAAAAGTTATTGACTTGGTATTAGCCTTAGTTTTTTATTATTTACTAACAAAGAAAACAGGTGTTTTTTCTTATGGTTTTTGAGTACAAAAGGAACTATTTTAGGAAAATATAAACAATTTGTAATTTTACTTAGAAATGATTATGTAAATATACTTTTAAAATTTGAAGTAACAACACATTGTAGCATTTGTAAAATTGGCTTATATATCTCAGTTTATACCAGACTAAGTTATAAAGAATTAATTGTGGGGGATAATTTTAAGATCTGCTTTTCAGTGGATACAGATCTGTGAAATAAAACACATAAATAGAAACATCCTCAATTATTCTGTGCTTCTTTATAGAAGGCAGAAGCAAGCAGTTATTAGATTTTTCTTTACTCTCAAGTCCTTTTATTCATCTGGGATGTCCCTCATCACTTTTTAGAACATTACATTATCCAGAGTGGATTTATGATTTTATTAAAGAAACAATTAAGGAAAAAAAGAACACCAATTTTTTTTCCCCCACCAAAACTGATATTTGTTTCTTTGCTTTGTTTAGCTGAGCATTAGAATCTGAAAAAAACCAAATTAAATCCAGATGCTAATCCAGATTGACCTTTGGTACAATACTTAATCTCAGGGACTTTTAGCTCCCATAACAACAACAACAAAATGACATGATAACCTGTCTCATAGTGTGGTGGTGAGGATTCAGTGAGCTAAATATATGACAGCCACCCAGCAGAGTGATATTACTCAGTAAGTATTAGCTCCTTTCCCCCATATATGTAATACTGCATATAATATACATTAAATATACTATCTTTGTGAACAAAACTAAACCCTTAATTAATGTGGTTTTATATATGTAACAGATTTTTAAAAACAGTTGCAACATGAATGTTAATTTCCTCTCTTATTTTTAAAATTCACATCCTCACCATTTATTTGTATCTTTCTCTCACACAAACATAAAGATATTTGTTTTTCCTACAATTTCAGAATTTCTGTTTTGACATTGTGTTCTTATAGTACTGATTTCCAGAGCCAGGAAGCATTAAGGTTTTTTTTAAATTATTATTCTTTCTTTCCTTGATGAATAAAAATAGAACTTGGGATATTTTATTACACTAAAACTCTAAAAAAGTAGTGTGCTCCATCCAAATTGGAAAGCTTAGCATATAAAACTTAACATTTTATTTTTTGGGTTTTGTTCTTACTAATACAACAACCTGGAATGTTTACAGTAACTTGCTTCATAAGACTTCAGTTTATTGCCTAAAAATGCCTTTGGTGTCCTAGAGTCCCCATCCCCCATCCCTTCTTGTGTAACCCCCAGAGCATATCAGAGACATTCCTCTTCACTCCTCAGTGATTTCTAAATGAGATGGTCCTTATCTTAGCTTCCTTTTCAGTTAGTAAGCTACTGAGTGACAGACACCACATCTTACAGCTTTCTCCTCTGTAGCACTTTTGCTCATATTTGATGTTGACTAAATATTTGATAAATAATGGTCATTTAGTCACTCAGCTGCCCCATTTTGAACATGCTGAACTGTATATATCGATGTAAAAGTGGGCTGAACCATTATTTAAAATAGTTCATCTTTTAAAAGGAGCCTTTGGTCTTAAAGTGTTTGTATAACTACAAGAACATAAGAAATGATTCTAGCACAGAGGTTCTTGGTATATATTTTGATGCTACCTATATCACCTATTTCTGCTATTCTCTCCTTTCCCAACTTAACCTAGATGTTCAGGGGTCACTGGGCAAGAATCAGCTATGAAGACATTAATAACTTTCTCTAGCAAACAGAATTCGTTCTCCCACAATAATTGAGTCTAGTAAAACCAAACATAAGAGATTTGAGAAGTTAGTGTTATCATGAATTTCATGTCAGATTAATTGTGTGGTTTACATTTACAGCTCAATCAAGGTTATGTGTGATTTTTATAAAGGAAAGATGGAAAAAGAAAAAAAAAATGTTTGCTATAATTGCCAGGCATTCAAAAGGAAAACAGAGCTATTTCCTAAAAATTCAAATAATTATTTCCTAGAAATGAATACTAGAGTAATATAAATGTGTTTCAAGTAAACTACATTAATCAAGCCCAAAACAACTTTAAAAAGTACATTTTTTTTCTGCACCTAGTACTTTGAAAACTCCTTAAGATAATTTAAAAGGGCACATTTATTATATAACATCCTATATTCAATGATATTTTAGTAACAAATATCACATTGTCTAGCTTCCTTGCTATATTTTTTTTTATGTTTTAGCCAATGAACCTGAAGAATGAGTTACTTTCTTGTTTTTTTAGTTATGAAAAATATTCAGATTAAAAAAATACTTTGTTGATGCAAGTTGTTTATTTTTCGTATTTGAACTCTGTCCTTTAAATTGGGTTAAATTGCTAATTTCCATTTCATAGCAAAACCACTGTTGTGTGGCTTTTTCCACGGTGAATTACAAATCAGTTTGGCTTCAGTGTTTGGCACATATGTGCTTTGTGTATCAGATCCGCTTTTGGTTGGGTTCCTGGTTGCTCCAGTGCAGCAAAAATTGGATTGCCAAATATTTATATTGGCTTGTCACCTTTGCTGTTGTAAAAATATTAAATCAAGGATCTATTAAAACCAGATTCTTAAACGCCTGGTTATTTGAACTGTTCTGCTCAAGACTGCTCAAGACTGATCCAGGTTTTGCCCTCTTTTTCAGTTTAATTTCAACTTCTGCTAGTCAGTTTTCTAAAATGCTTAGTTATGTTACATAATGTTTGTGCGAGATTCATTATATGTGTTTATATCAATAATCTGCTCTTTTATTACTTAGTGAATAATCGATTGGTTTAAAGGAATATTAAATGATTTCATTAATAGACAGATAATTGTTTTAGAATCAGAAAATATTTTAAAACTTAGGGCAACCTTGAAGACCAAAAAGGTTTTTCTTTCCAGTATTAAATATTTTTTGGAAATGTTAATTTAAATAGCATTAAGAAATTCCAGATATAACGTCAGCAAATGTGTTCCTTAATAATGTTTTAATTTCTTTTACTCTTTAACAAATATTTCTGCCTAACCACTACAAACAAAAGTAGGCCAATATTCAAGTGAACTTGTTTTTTTCTAAATTACCACTTAAAAGTGTAGTTTTAAATTCAGTTTTATTGTTTCCTTATTTTAATTAAAAATATTTGCTCATTTCAAAACATGCAAAGAGTGATTAAAACAAATAGCTTTGTAATCAGAGTCCCCTGATATAACTACTGCTGACAAATATTCAAGGCAATTCGATTCTTAAATGGAAAATTTTAACCTTTCCAATTCAAAAAGTCTCTCTCAAAATGACATGTGAACATGCATAGCAGATGAATGTTTAAAACTTTAAGAATTGTTCATTGGTAATGTAGTCATTAGGTTACAGGTGCAATTTCTCTACCTCCATCTCTTTAGCACCTGGCCCTACTGTCCACGGATAGCTACACGTCATTCATCCATTGTCTATTCTGTCAGTATCACTTAGGAACAGGATAATTTGCATAGTATTTGGCCATGTTTTCTAGTGTGTAAAAGCCCCTGCCCTTCAGGACCTCATATTCTAATTGGAAAAACTAACTGTAGTCATTAATAAATAAGACAGTATATGGTAAAACATGTATTACAGGAAGGCCTTCCTGACCACCACCATCCCCCAGACTCAGTCAGATTATTTAGTTGTATGTTCTTAAGGAATGTTTCTTTTTATCAGACACTATCATTGATTTGATGCTAGGCCTTTTTCAGTTTGATTATATAATTATGTAATTATTTCCACTTGTCAGAAGAGGCTCACCAAAGCTTTTCAGTGCTTAATACACCGCACAACACATAGTGGGTGCTTAATTAGCATCTGTTGACTGAATGACTCAATATGAAATACAACATAAACACTCAGAGACATGAAAGTTAACAGTGGCATTGGAATTGGCAAGGAAGGTCTTAAGACGTAAATGACATTTGAGTTGGCTCTAAATGAAGAGAAGGACATGGATACATGGAAAGAAGGGAGAGAGGCATTCACTGGGCGTAGTATAAAATAAGATAATATAAAATCAACCATTTTAAAGTGAATGATTCAGTGGCATTTAGTATATCCACAATGTTGTGCAACCACCAACTGAATCTTGTTCCCCCAAACTTTGATTACCTCTGAAGGAAACCCATACTCCTTAAGCAATTACTCCACATTGCCTATCCCTTCCCCAGCTCCCAGCAACCACCATTGTGTCTGTGTTTTACCTGTTCTGGATATTTCATGGAATCATATGTTATGCAGCCTTTGGATTGGGCTTCTTTCACTTAGCATAATGTGTCAAGGCTTATTCACATTGTCGAGTATATTAGTACTTCATTCCTTTTTATGGCTGCAGATTTCATTGTATGTGTAAACCACAATTTGTTTATCCATTCATCCATTGCTGGACCTTTGTCCTGTTTCTACCTTTTGACTACTATGAATAGCGCTGCTATAAACATGCATGTACATGTAATTTTTTAGTATGTGCTTTTAATTCTTTTGAGTATATATCCAGGAGTGGAATTGCTGGATCATATTTTTATGAAATTATAGTGATTTTAGAGAAAATTATTTGATATCCTAAAAAGTGATCATTTTATAACTATTAAAACTATATTCAGTTTGTTAATTTTTTGCATTAATAGAAAAACTTATTGTCAAGTGTATGATTGTTTCATTCACAAACATATCCCATAATTGTTTTCTGTTGTGCATAAGTTTAAAGTAGAAGTTTACTTCTTGCTTTCTTTTCACTCTTAGTCTATCTTCTTAACACCACAAATTTTCTATTGAGGTGATTCTTGACTTTGAAGATGCTAACTAATTCCATTACCAACCCCAATTCCACCATCACCATATTTTTATTTGCACTCAACCTTGACATTTATTCATAATATTTGGCAAGTTGGTAAACATAAGCATAAAAAAATATTCCATTCTTCTTGGATTCCTTTATTCAGTGAGATGTGTCTTTTCCATTGTGTTATTTTACTGCCCATAGCTTGAAATAACAGCCCCATATCCTGTAGGTCAGTTCCATGCCATTCACATTCTTTAATTGGAACAAACTTCAACTTCCGGTTCTATTTCTTCAACTTGACTTATACCCTCCTTGGACTGGATATCTGTAAATCCTATCCTGATAAAAAGCCAACCATTTATGAAGATAATAACTTAAACAATGAAATACTATTTAATAAACAATTTATTTTTTCTCACCCTAACTTCCATGATCATTTCAGAGATTTGTCCCAATGAAGTATTAACTATTTCTAATGTAATAAAAATCACATTTGATCAATGAGCAAAACTCAGGGATTGATACAGACATTCCAGACTCTTAAGGGTAATGGGATTCTTTCAGTCATCGGTGCCTGGGCAGAGTTTACATATAAGCAAGGAGCCTGTGTGCAGTGGACACATTTTATTTTTATTTTTATCTGCCCGACATCCATTACTCATTCTTTTGCTGATAGCATACTCATTTCACTTTGGTGAACCAACCATTGCAATTGGATACTGTCTTGATGGGACAATATATCAAAGTACTCTACTTTTCCTGGCTGAGGGGTAAAGATGTGACTCAAATTTATATGTATCAAATTTCTTTCCCAGGAATGTGATCCTTGACCATAGTAACAAACAAATGTGGAATTGATCTTAGAAGACCCTGAAAAAAGTGCCTCTTAGGTTCCTGCCACTCAGATCACCAGACCTGATTGATTTAGCTTTTCCTTCAGTTCTGTTGGTATCTCTGCATCCTCCTTTCAATGGTTATATTCCCACATGAAGGAGCTATCCAAAATCCTAAAGATACCCCACAGATCATAGCCTAGGAGAAAGCAGAAATAAAAGGGCTTAGGGAAAATAGAATACATGTGTGTCAAAGAGATGGTTCATAGGAGTATGAAGGATAGGAGTGGTCAGCAACCCCTCGGCTGGTACCAGATTGGTTAATATGACTTACATGCAGCACTCAGAAGATTAGAATCCAGCACTAATTCAAAATACAGTAAAACCTTGGATTGTGAGCAGCTTGGTTTGCGAGTGTTCCGCAAGACGAGCAAACATTTCTAGTACATTTTAATGTGGTAAACAAGTGATGTCTTGCAATACGAGTAGTTTGTTTCCTGGAATGAATTATGCTCACAAACCAAGGTATTACTGTATATTAGTGAAAAGTGGCAAACTCTAAAGCTTCTAATGCCCTCATTTCTTTCAATATTTTTTTCTGCATCTACGGTAAATGCGTATCAGTTATTATGGAAAAAAAAATCCTCTTTCTTGCTCTTACCTTTACTGCACAATACAAAACAGTGGTTCACAAAGTCAGGTCTCCAGATTGGCAGCATCAGCAGCCTTTAGAAACTTGTTAGGAAAGCAAAGCTTCAGGCCTCACCCCAGACCTACTGTTTCAGAGCCTCTGGGGACTGGGTCAGCCATCTGTGCTTTAGCAAGCCCCACAGGTGACCCAGAATCCCTCCAGCATGAAAGAACCTGATTTAATACCGTGCCAGAGGCTGATGGACACTCACAAATCTAATCTCCCACAGGAAGTAACATGTCAATACCCAAGAAGACATTTGACCCTTCATATGTTGAGGGAAAGCTGATTTTGGGGAGCACATCCCAATATCTCCTCACATTTTCTGCCCTATGACAAATTTCCCAAGGATCCTTGGGGAAGCCATGGTCTCCAAATTGACATGCTGCTTTCTGCGCCATGGACTGGCTTTGAACTCTACTTCCACCAAACTCTACACCATGCAAATTAAAAGAGAAATAAATAAAGCAACACCAAAGCAATGGAGCTCTTTATTTGAAATGTTACACCAAGAAAATAACAACAGGGAGAGGAGATTGAATCCAAAGGAAATGGCTGAGTTACAGCCAATAAAAACAACTGATGTGTGGTAAGCAGAGGCAGTTACAGAAGGAGGGAAAACTTGGATCCCTCGGAAAGGACTTAAGAACTATGGAGAAGCTGTTTGTAGACTGAAAAGCGAGTCCTCAGTAGTGCTGGCCCACTTTCTTCCTTAATTATGCTGGAATCGCCCATTAGTGGGACTCACCTGTGATTAAAAAACAACAATGGCAGAAGAGTAAAATACTGGATGTGTAAGCTTTGAAAACAAGTTAAGACTGTTTCCAGGCTTGTTCATGATTTTAAAATATTAGTTACAATTCTGCTGCCGCTGGTGCTGCTGTTTACCAGTGAGGCTGGAGACGTCAAGATCCTGGGTGTGAATGCACAATTTTGGGAGAGGAAGAGATATTTTTAATTGCAGTAGAATGTACTGACTTCGCTAGCATTTCAGTTGGCACTTTTCACTGAGCGCTCCTTTGCACACTGTCCAGGGAAGGGGCCCGTGGTGAACATCAGAGTATGGTAGGGCCAAAGGCAAGGTATGAGCCCTGACGGTGGGAGGGTTCCATGCTTCTTGAATTTTAGTTCCGGCTCTAGTCACTACCCAGTCGGACGTTCTTCATTGTTTCAAAGTAAAGTTTTAGGCTGAATAAGTAAATAATGCAAAAAGCAAATAATTTGCAGACAGAATTTTAATCACAATGTACTGTTTAGCTCAGTGCAGTCTTTATTTATGGGATTACAGTTCCTTACATTGTTTCCATTGAAGCACGTGAGGATCTGCCTTGATGAGGAGGATATGAGAGTGGACAGTGATACAATTACTTTAAAAAATCCAAGCGGTGAAATTTGAATATCTTGTCCTGTGAAGATGCTGCTATGTTATTATGCTACTATTGTCTCATTTCCAGGATTACAGCATATATATTTTCAGGAGCACATAGTAAATATTGACCTTTCTTTATAAATATTTGGGTAGGCTGAGGTTCACTATCGTGATTAGATAGGGTAAATATAATGCATTAAAAAGTTCTGATATATCCCCTGATGAATGGCTTTTCAAACTATTATGTATATCATCTCCAGTAAGTTGCAGCTTTTAACATTCGATCGTATTTTCATATAATTATCACTTTATATTGGAACGTCTTCATTCTAATATAAAGTGTGGTCATGGCTTTCTGAGATGTCATAATTTATCAAATCTATTTCTCCTTACATTTCATCTCCACATCCTTTTTGAACTGTACACTGTAATTTTCAGATTGCCAAGTATGATCTATCAAAGCTAGAACTTGGGTGTGGTACTAAGAAATGTTTAGATATTCCAATGAAATAATAATCTGACGTCTAAGGAAAACTGGATAATTTTCTATTAATGGTATTTTGGAACTCTTAATATATGAGTATGCACCAGGGGATGTAAGAAATTCAAATTATGTTCTGTGTCAAGCTGGTCTCATATATCAAATGATTTTAGAGGACGGGGAGTAAGAACAGAAGTATTGGGAAATACAAGCTAGAATTTCAAAGGCAGGAAGAAGCTTGATGGGAGAATAATTAAGAATGAATTAGTGAGATTTATGGATAATTGCAGGGCATGTTAAGAGGAAGATGAATCTGCTATTAATTGGAAGAGGTTAAGAATTAAGACTTAAAAATACTAGAAGCAGAAAGTCTGGAAACATAGACTTATTTTATGATGTATTGCACTGTAATGTCAATATATCATCTAGTGTATTCATCTATATTTTCAAACTTGTTGGCCACCCTGTAAAATCATCAATATGTCAATAAAAATTTCAGCTTAGTCAGAGAAGGTACATTTTTAGAGAGAGAAGGAATTTGGCAGCCTTCGGCAAAATGGATACATTGGAAGACTGCTCACTTTCTAGATAGAATTGGTTGGTTCTGGGTCAGTAGAGAATTATCAGATCAGCTCTAAGATGATAGTATTTGTTTCCCCTAGCTGCCTTTCCTATGCATTTACCATTCAGGATTATCCAGAAGTTCTTTATCCACTGCAAACACAAATGACTAGAAACGTGGACGGGTATGCCACCAGGTAGCCTCTGACAAGCATTATTGTCTGCATCACTCTAGCCTGGTGCTAAGCTGTGGTCCCTACATGTGCTTAGCTATCTTCTTCCCTGCACCTCTCTGCTTTCACCATCACTTAAGGACACAATATCTTGTTCTATTTATTACTTTGTTTTATTACGTGCCACACCTCTAACTCTTCCCTAAGCCAGAATTGGAGAAACAAATAAATTTTATATCAATAGGCAAGTATGTAAAAAGTTACCTGAAATAAATAATGTGGGTTTAGCATTTTCTCTTTCAGCTCAGTTCTAAACATCTTTATCATCTCTAAACTATGGAGAGAATGTTTATTGTTTTCCACTGAGCATTTAAACCCTAAAAGCTCAGAGAGAGTAGTAAATTGCCACTATATATACATACATATATATATATATATATATATATCCATGAATTCTTGAAATTGACAAAGTGAATTCAGGGAAGGCATGCCTGCACAGCTGGTATTTTATCTATTTTATATGCTACTATCAAACTACAGTTGCTCCTTTTAATTTCAAGCTTTTCATTCTCCTTTCCAATCTGTTATACTCTTTTCATCTTTTTGGTGGCTATTTATTTATCCTGAATTCTGATTTACTACAACTTTGATCATGGAGTTAAGGAAGGATGCTTGTAGGGAGGGGCTCAGATGCTGAGGAATGAATAACACCAATGCAATGTGAATAGGGGAGAAAGAGAGTAAGCAAACTTTCCATGCTTATTTAAGTGGAGCTCACTATTTGAAGACTGCCTGTATTTGCAATACCCTTTTTAGGATTCACTAGTTATTTTACACTTCTATTGAATATTCCATGAAGGAATAATAAGACTTGTTTGTTTTTGTTTGTTTGTTTGTGTCCAGAAATGCTTTGTTTAAATCAAATACCCTGGAGAAAAACTCAAGAGGAAAAGCTTCTAAGTTTACTTAATTTAAAAAGTTTCTTTCTTTTTTTTTTCTTTAAAGTTTCCATGACAGCGTGCTTGTTGATTAAAAAACTTTACAAAGTTGTTCTAGTGATTCTGTCAAGACCACACTTTAGTTTTTTATTGCAGAAGCAAACGTTAACCTCTCCTGAAGTTTTTCTAAAAAAGCATCTTTTCAACTCTTAGCATTGCCAGATGTGCAATTAAATGGTCACTACACCTTTATGATAGTTTTTGTGGCATGTTTTTTTCATTATTTTTCTTGTTTATGCACACTGCCGTAGTTATGGTCTCCATATGCTTGTGATGCAAGACAGCTCTTAAAACCCAACTGAGAGATGCAAGCTGGTGGGGAAAACATCACCACTGGTCTCCCATTTCTTATTTTACATGTAAATTCAGCTTGGCAAAGGTGTATTTAAGCATCTTTCAACTACCAGGCAATCTTTTTGTATAGTTCCTCAACAGAGTAAAGGAAGAGATCTACCTATGTAGGAGTTGATCTTATCACTTAATAACTTTGAGTTATTGATATAGTACTTTTTAGATAAGATGCCATAAGCAGAATGATTAGAAGCTGAGGTTTGGTGAAATAAATATATGCAGAAACTAGGGCTTTGTGTGGGGTTGGGGGTTTGGGGAGGGGGGGGTGCAGGGATTTTTCCTGATGAATGTAAGCAAACACAATTTTTAAAAAGATGGAGTTTAGTCATTTAAATAACTTTCAGTAAGCCATACAATTGAATTGAATTTGTTTCTCCTAATATTATCCTGAGTGAAACCCCGAATATCTTATTTCATGAGAATCTGGGATATGTACAGTAGAAAATGCAAATATGCCATCGTGTAGAAAGAATTGCAGACATAAAACTTCGGGAATGCACATGCTTTCAGGCAATGTTTTTTACGACTGTCCTATGAAAATGATATATTTCTAATGAGCCATTTTAATGTTTAATAGGAAACAGGGAAATTGGCTTTATGTGAGAAGAATCTATCCCATCCAATTAGAATTATGAAACTTTCCATTTATGTTTGTTCATAGTGTTTTGTTTTATTTTGTTTACCTGTTTTTTTGTCAGAAAGTGTGGAAAGATGGCAGTGTTGTCTCCAGGACTGAGTATGTGAATGCTGCTAACACCCTTTGTTTTCAGTGGCCCCCTGTAAAATTTAACAGTTCAGTTAGGAAAATCTGCAGTAAATCAGTATAGTTGTAAGAAGCCATGTTATTATTTGATGGTCTCTGTCAGAAAGTGTTTAGAGAAGACAGATAACGCATTCTTTTTCATCTTTAATATTTGGTCGTTCAGCCTATCTGTATTTGAATGAGGAAACTTTCATTCTATCCATTCCAGAAATATATGAGAGATTTTATTTTACTTATGATAAAAAATATGAAAATAAATGTATTAATAAACCACGCTGAATTACTGAAAAGTTCAATTATTTTAAAAATCAGCAAATTGATCATTTCCCTGATTCTATATTCTGAGTTCACGTGTAATCTGTATTATACCAGTTGTTGATAGATTTCAGCCCTTCCCATATTCAGCAAATCGAATGGTACTTTATTCCATTTTATTTTGTCTATGCAAATTTCCTTCATATTCTTAAAATCCATTGCAGGCACTTCCAGTGACTAAGAAGATACCTGTCAGTGATGGTGAGATTGATTGATTTCAAAGCTTTTTGTTGCTATTACAGAATTTGGCGAAAATGAGACTCATGGCAGCAATAGATGTTTCTGGAAACTTTTTATGAGACCAGTGGGATACTTATACATATTTTTGGTGGTTCCCCATCACCTCACCCTCTTATACCTTTATGTCTGACCTAAATACTAACATAACTGTGGTATAAATATACTACTCATCTTGAAGTACAAGAGCTGACTAATAACAAGGATTTTAAGCTAAGGTTAGTAAGAGACAAACTTCCTCTTTTATTGGATGAAAACATTGTTTACCATGAGAGATACTTAAAAGCAGATCATCAGCAAATATTTTCTTTGTTCTCATTGCTTTTAAATTTGTGAAATCTCTTTGATTCATTAAATATATAGCTATTGAGTAAAGAAAAATAGTTGCTAGTTTTAGATAATAAACTGAGTTATCCACTTTTTTTTCCTATTCTCATCATTGCTCACCCCCTAAAGCTTATAAATATTTTGTGGAAGCATTGTGGGAAAATAGACGGAATGTTTTCAAAAAATACTTAGCAAGAGAATTGGATACAGGGGGGAAAACTAAAGAAAACAAAACATCTTAGCCTTAGACTGAATTTTCAAGTTTGTTAAAAATTAGAACGTCTTCATATGTATCTTATGTTTATAATGATTAAAAAAATCCTGAATTAAAAGTCTTTACAGAAATCTATGTAGTTTTTTCAACATTATGCTTTCCTGCTAAGCTATGTTCAAAGTCTAAGCATTAAAAACAGGAAAGTGGAAGATATTTTCAGACAACATATATGTGGTTCAAAAAACCAATAACCAAGAAGTATGAGAGAGTGCCAGCTGAGTGGCACGTTTGTTTGGAGTTGGCTTGGGATGCCAGCTCTGAGCATCAGAGCCCCGGTTCAGATCCCACATGAGGGCCAGTGATGCTGCGCTCTCTACAGCCAAGATAGTGAACAACAGCTCAACCTGGAACTGGGCTGCCATGATTCGCCAGTGACAGTATAGGCTGCAGTGGGGCTGGCTGGCAGCAGGCTTGAGCTTTCACGAGCTGCCATGAGCCGCCGTGAGTGGCCATCCAATGGTGGGTGAGCAACTGCCTCACCCGGAAAGAGTGCAATGATAATACCAACATGGGCCAGTGAAGTGACATCCTCCACAACTAGACTGAAGGACAAAAGGACAGCAACTTGTCTGTTTCCCTTCCCTGATTTCCCAATGATGTTCCCCTCCCCCAATTCCCCAATAAAATATTTAAAAAAAAAAAGTATGAGAGAATGAGGAATGAGTTAGGCAACAGTTTCTCTTGCTGTCACCAATCGCTCTTTCATTGTGAAACTTCAAGAAAAGAAAGCCTTGGGCCTCAGATAATATGGACATGAAGGGACTGTATACCCATACAGCATTTTTAGGAAGAAAATGGATGGCGAGGTCAGGATGGATATAATGTCAGTCAAAGGAAATATGTAAAGAAAATGATTCTGGTGAAAAGCATGCAGAAAAAAACCTTGGAAGTGTTCACTCAGACATTTTAAAGAGTGTATTTGAAGCTTGCATCTTTTGTGACATGTTCTCTATATATTCCAGTATCTAATGGACGAGATGCCTCTGAGCGAGAAACATGGTTTTATTGTTTTTTTTATTTTTTTATGCTGTTGAGAATAAGGCCATTGCATACAGCTGGGAAGGCTGTACACTACACCTTTCCAGATGTGAAAGGCACTGCAACTGCAAGTGGTGGTCTTGGCTTTCTAGTTTTGTTCAGTGGAATAAATAGATATTCGTATGTATATGGAATTTTATGTTGCTGACCAAGGAACAGAATAAGATGCTCAGAATAGGAAACATACCATTAGACCTCGTACTTTCATTCTCACACTTTCTAATTCCCCATTCCTATTTTCATGGGTTTAGGGAGGTGGATGAATAGGCAGTCTTGCTGAATCTCCCAATATCCCCCTGTCTCGCATGTGTGTGCATGCATGCACACGTGCACATACAGCTGTTTTGAAATACCACCAGAGTTCCTGGTAAAATGTTGCATGATCTGATAAAGACCACCTTTGCAAAGTTATTGATTTAAGCGGCTTTCTGGGTTGCCTCCTAGAATGTATATGCAAGTTAGTTATATCTGACATTTAAAACCTTTGCTGGAACTAAGGGAAATTATCTCCTGATCATAGGCAGAGATTAATTAAGTACTTTTTTGGTTAAAATCACAGGTGATTATATTGCTACCTTGTGTTAAAATATAAAAATAAATAAAAAAAATAACTTTAGAAATGATTTCTTCTCAATTCCTGGGAGAAACTTGATGCATCCCGTAAAGCAGGGGATAGTTAACCTTTTTACTCTGAAAGAGTAAAATCTGTGGTTCTATTTCATGCCATAGGATGCTGGACTTGTGAGAATGTGCAATATTCCAAGTGATAGTCCTACAAATGCCTCATAACTACAAAGTGCAATGTTTGTGAATGACATTTTTTTTTTTTTTTTAACTTATTGTCATCTGCCTACATTTCTCAGGTCTTATTTATATTTGGATTTTTTTTAAAAACTGCCTTCCTGCCACCTCAGCTAAAACCTCAGTTGGCAGCTCAGCGGCAACTCAGCTCGGGCCAGGCATTGAACCGCTGTTGCTCAGAGCTCAAACTCTTGAGCGAGCTCCTAACCAGCTGAGCCACTCAGCCGGTCCATGAATGACATTTTTATTGATACCTTTTCAACAGTTATGTTTGGGTGTGTCACCCTATTTATTTTAATCAATTCTTATTTACATATAGCATTCAAAAACAGCTGGAAATAATAAAAGTGGCAAAGGAATAGTAAGACGTAAAAAAAAAAAAGGATACTTTAATAAAGTAGCTTTTTAATATATTCTTATGTATAAAATTATTTGCCTGCATTTCCCAGGAACAAATTGTCATGACTTGGTTTAAGCTGCCTTTCTTTACCTTTAAAACACAGTGCATTTGTGTACAAGTATGCCAACAGGAATGGCTCTTTTAAATATAACTATTTTTGGAGTTATTAATGTCCTTTTCGAGTATTTATTTGGACCTGAAGGTCCACTGCCTTTTTGGAAACCTGAAACTTATCTAGCAAGACCATTGAAATGATTTTGTTTTAATGTAGTAGCTGCCCTTTCCCCAGATGTGTATATTTTTTACGCTGAGGGCTGATAGTCTAAAAGGGAGAGCATCAACATGCCATGCCATTTCAAAGCTCACTACATTTGCTTTTAATTATACTTTATGGTTACAAGGCCTACTGAATTTGATGAATTTTATTTGCTCAATTAACTGCCTCAGTAGCATATTGTAAGGAAACCTTAAGATGGTAAATATATGCCATAGAGCAAACATCACCAGCTTCCACCTCTCCTGAGTTGTTTCTTATTAGAGTGGTCATTGTGTAGTTTCCAAAAGCCCATGAACTGTTTTGGCTCCTCTTATTGGCTCCTCTATGCTCATCACCCGACTTTATGTTTTAGCCAGCTGGTTTACCTTATTTTCCCCTGATCATTACCACAATAAAGGCATGTCTTGGCTTATTGCCCCCTCAAATACACTGGATGGCTAATACTTCTCTGTGCGTCAGATTTTTCCCAGATAGCTGAAAAAAATGATGCCAATTGGGACTCTGGCAAGAGAAATTCCAAAACAGACTTCAGTGTTTTATCTGGAGGACAGTCTAATCCATCAATCAACCATTTTACAATATGTCAGTACAAATTATTTCTTCT
>NW_017731549.1:2117642-2134471 GCF_001890085.2 Hipposideros armiger
AAAAAAAAAAAAGAATATGATTCATTACTTCTAATCACTATAGATGAACAGGGATAAGGATTTACTTTCCTATCTTAAACAATTAGAAACTGGACAAAAGTATATAAAACAAGATTATTCGGCCATTGGACAAAAAGCACCACAGGACCATGCTCCCTGAGGGAAGGACAAAAAAGGGGTGTCCTGTTATTGTGCCTGCTTATTTCCTGGAGGCAGTATCCAGATCACCGATTAGGGATGGAGAACCCAACTAGAGTCCAATAGTTGTGCTAAGTGGTAGACACTGAAATAAAAGTTCAGGAAAAGCCTAGAGGTCTAAAATTTCTCAGGCAGAGTACCATAAAGGAAGGATTGGAGAGAGAGAGAGAGAGAGAGAGAGAGAGAGAGAGAGAGAGATAGATAGAGAGAGAGAGAGAGAGAGAGAGAGAGAATATGAATGAGAATGGACTCTGGAAACTTATAGAGGTTTTCCCTCCAGTGTTTGACAGAAGACTTGTCCATACATGTAAGAGAAGAAACCAGCAAAGGCCAAGGAAAAACGCATCAGAAAAGAATATGATAATCAATTCTTAGGACTAGGGCTGGGAATAGTTACCTTATTTCTAGCCATAAGCTGGAACACAGTAAACAAAAGAGAATCCAACTCATAGATACAGAGAATACTTTGATGGTTGCCAGATGGGAAAGGGGTTGGGTGGATGCATGATAAAGGAGAAGGGATTAATAAGTTCTTAGAAAAACTCAAATTAAAACTGCAGTGATATACTGCTGCATCTCACTAGAGTGGCTAAGATTAAGACTGACAATATGAAGTATTGATGAGTATATGGAACCACTAGAACTTTCGTACACTGCTAGTGGGGGTTCAAACGGTATGTTTTGGAACACAGTTTGACAATTTTTCATACAATTGAGTATATACTTATTAAATGACCCAGTAACCCCATTCTAGTTATTTATCCATGAGAAAATAAAATATTATCAACACAAAACACATGAAAATATTTATAGAGCTTTATTCATAATATTCCTAAACTGGGAACAATTCCTGTGTCCTTCAACTGATGAATGTGTAAACAAACTCTGCCGAATCCATACAATGGAATACATCTCAGCCATACAAAAGGAAGGACTATTGCTACAAATAACATGGATAAATCTCAAAAGCATTATGCTAAATGAGAAAAGTCAGACGCAAAAATGCTGCTTGATTTCATTTCAGTGTATATGAGAAAAGACAAAACGGGGGTCAGAAAGCACTTCATTGGTTGCCTGCTTCGGGAGTGGGGTGTTGACTGCAAAGCGGCATAAGAGAAGGTTTTAGGATAAAGGACATATTCCACGTCTTGTTTATGGTGCTGGTCACATCGAATTATGTTCTTAGAATTATTGAATTTGATTACTGCAAATTTTACTTCAATCAAGCTATTAAAAATAGGAATGTGACTCTCCTATCTATTTTAGCAAACAGTGGAGTTGACTGAAAAAAACAATTGTATTTTGTCTTTTTGCAAGCATATGCTGAATAAAACAAAAATAATATTTAGCAAATTGCCATTTTATGAGGTGTTGTTCTTTATTTTTAAAATCACTGATATTAAAATGTAGCCAGGTTGGAATTCTCTTATTGTCTGAAACTCTAGCTTTAAAAGGCAGTGTTTCAGGAGTTATTGCTGCTTTTACTGTTAGATTGGATGAGGGAAAAAAATGACACATAATTGATGTCATTTTTATTTTCAGTTTTTTCCCCCAAGTTCAATCCTGTTAATTGTTATTCTCCTGTACAAACTCTTTGATTATGCTTCTAGAACCTTTCCTCAATGATTCTCAAGGCTATTATAGAACATTAATAGCTAACATCTATTGACCACTTACTAGGTGGCAGACTCTGTTCTATATTTCCCTTCTCACAGCTACCTTGTGGAAGATGTACAATTACTTTTCCCCATTTTATAGCTGATAAAACGGAGGTTCAAGCAAATGCCAATTTCATATGGCCAATTTCATAAGTGAGGAAGCAGAGATTTGACTGCAGGCGGTCCAGCTTTAGAATTCATTCCCTGAACTGTCAAACTCCAAATCCACTAAAATACAGATTTTAAATTTTAGTGTAGAGGTGAATCAATTTATTTAAATTCAAGTCAGACATCCCCCTCTCCCTCACCATTCTTCTTTGGTAGGTTTGGGATGAATCCAGTAATCTGTATTTTCAGCAAGCATTCCTGGGGGTGCTTTCTTGAACTCAGTTTGAGAAACCCCATATTCTGTGACTTTAACCTAATTACTTTGCTCCTCAAGGCCTTTGTTCCCTATTCAAAGATGATATTCTTAGGATGAAATGGGATGACACTTCCTGGCTCACAGTAAATTCTCTATAACATGACTTGTTTTTGATGCTCTTGGATGTTATTTCATAGAATTAGTCAAAAGTGACAACTATTTTCAACCCTTTATTTTAGTCATAGTGAAATGATATTATCTAATAAGCAAAGGGCATTTCAAAGTGAAAAGATATCTTATTGAATGTGAACACTTGTTTTTTTAGTTTGATTATATAAGTCATTAGAGTGTGCTCTGCTCCAGCATATACCAATTAGCTCATTTGCAATTCGCAAATAGAATTATGTTGGTAAAATGTAGAAGTTGTATAGCTTTAATATGTGATTTATTCTAGGCCAAGGGAGGCAGAATAGTCATAATAAAATTATTACCTTTGGTGAGAAAATAAGCCCTCCGCTTTGATACTATACAGTCAACATGTGCCCCTTTGGCTGGGTTGTAAGAAAAGTTAAAAATAGGAGTGCCAGTGTGGAGGCTTCCTCGCCCAAGGGGCGTACCCCTGGTGCTACGTGGCTGAGAAATACCTGCACATTGCACTGACCCTTGTGCAAGCTCCTGGCAAGCCTACTGGCTGAGAATGTGCCTGCCAACTGGATTTTCCCACCAATTCTAATAAAGAAATTGCCAGCACTTCTATTCAATTTTTTTTTTAATCTGAACTGAACTGCTTGCTTGGGTGGTCCACATTATTTTCTGAGGTACCAGTATTATTTTTGTTAGTGATATGCTCACAAAATTGCATATGTTTTGAATGGTCTCCCCAGACCAATTTTCCCCACAAGTCCTATTATTTTAGGTATGTCATTTTTTTTTTTTTATTTAATGTGAAGATTACCGGATGCGTATATCTTCTCCTATGGTTTAAACCCCATTTTAGGAACTTGAACATCTCTAGACTTTCAATATCTTATAGTCTCTGAAAGGGGTAGTGTATTAAATGATTTGTAAATTGAAAGTAACTTCCTTTCTCAGAGTGATCATTTCATGTCTTTATCACTACTAGCGTTGTATTTGTTTCTTGTTATCCCATTGGGTAAAGCCCATTTGGGTTACTTTCTATAAAAGCTGTCAAGGTTTCTAATTTGTGTTTGAATTTCTTCTATACTTATATCAAAAGAACATATAAATTTGACTTTAGTTATTGGCTTTAACCTGTAAATTGCTCCTTCTTACTTAAAAGTACATAATAATTTTAAAGCTGGAAATACTAGACAAAATCATTTCTTTACTATAGAGAGATATTTTCTACAATAATGGTTTATGATTCTCATAACTGCCACCATTTATTGAATGTATACTAAACCACCACTCATTTTTCTAGGAACTTCACTTGCAATATTACTAAATCTTAAAATATTTGATAAATATAACAGATTTTTCAAATAAATTTAAAAAACAGGAGTAAATCTGTCTGTCTTATAGAATCCTTCCACAGAAACATGAGGGATATGAAATAAAAAAAATTCTTATTATTAGATATAAAATTGCTAATGAAATATCAATACTGTCCCATAAATATGATATTTACCAAATGATGGAGGCATTTCTCTGTGCATCCATTATCTTAGTGCACCTACTTTAAAGACAAGAATGCATATGTGTCAGATGTTTTCTTAAACATTTAGCCCTTGCTTTTGTTCTAGATCCTTGAACATGCTTTTATCAGAAATGGAACATGATCTGATTGTAATAAAACAATTTCATTGATAGAAGCAGCATGATTCATAGTCATGGAGTGTACATTTCGACACTCTTTAGAAGCTTAGGATTTTAAGTTGAATTTAATAAGCTTAACTGATAATGTTATTTTAAATTGTTCCTAAGCTCTTTCTTCAAGTTACTCTTTAAATAGTATGTATAGGCTCTTCCACTTTCTAACTGTATGATTTGGGTCAAATTACTCCAGTGAATCTGAGTTCTATCTTTTCTATAACATGGAGAAAATAAATTCCTGAGTCATTTCATTGGTTAAGTATGATAATGCAAATAGTGCTTGCCCAGTAACTGCTGTGTAGTGCATTCCACATATGTATTGGCTATGAATATTTTCATTGTAATTATTAAATTTAGAAGCAATGATTACTCTAGAGCTAGTGCCCTACTCTATTTACTATATTTTAATAATCTAGGCAGGCATGGTGTGCTGAGTGATTTAGCAGCTCGAGCAAGTTACACTGCTGCATGAGTTGAACCTGATTTCATGGGACGAAACAGAGCGAACACCGTGGTTCATGGCTGTCAGTAGTGAAAAATAGCTGGAAATCAGACAAACAGCTTCATTGCTGAGATTGTTTCCGGGCTAAAAGTTCTCCCAACAGCTGTTTGTTTTGGCCATTAATCGTGTCCATTTTTTTTTTTTAAACTGGGGGAAATACAATTTTCTTTAAAAAGAGAATGTAGGCTGGTTATTTCTGAAGTCAGGAAGAACGCTTGTCCTTCCACTATTGTGGTCTCTTGGGTGCTTTGACAGTTGGACTGCAGGACTTTTTCTTTTGTTTTTCTCCTCTTTTTTTATGCTCAGTGCTTAGATTCACACTGCTGTATGAGAAGAAAAAGCAAAACTAGGAGCTCTTTAATCCTAGAGAAGGAGTTTGTAGCAGTTATCTTCAAGAAAAGTTTACTCCCCAAAGGAGTATTTAATATTACATAGATTCTGACTCACTGGAGAGAGAAAGAGAGAGAGAGAGAGAGAGAGAGAGAGAGAGAGAGAGAGAGAGAGAGAGAGAGAGAGAGAATATGACAGAATGAGAATTCAAGCCAGCAAGAAAGAAAGATACTTAACTAAAGATGAAGGGAAATTTTGTTGCATCTTCCTGAAAGTTATATTATTAGATTTTTTTTTTTTAAATCATGATGACTGCTAGTTTTGTTTAAAGTATTTGTTCTGGAAATACTAAAGTTGGAGTCTACCAGACTGAGGTTAGAAGCATTTTCTTTGGCAGCAGGAAGATACTTTTATAGAAGCCATGCCTGTACTTGGGGTCGCCTCAAAACTGAGGCGGCCAGCTGTTGGGTCCAAGCCTGTTCATACTGCTCTTCCGATACCAAGTCTTGGCACTACTGGGTCACAGCACTATTCTTCAAGACCTTTGGAACTTACTGAAAAAGGGAGCTCAATGATTGCTTGTCAGCTGACATTAAAATCAACCTGTGAATTTGGAGAGAAGAAGCCCCTCCAAGGGAAAGCTAAGGAGCGAGAAGACAGCAAGGTCAGTGGCTGCAGGTTACCCGCAGACTTATGTAGCTAAAATGCAAATTTTCTTTTAGGTGGAATATAAAGCATGTTGTGAATTGGTGTCTAGTAGAGGCACACCGGTGTAAGAAAGTACGTAGTTTGTATGGCTGAGAAGCTGAATATTTAGCCTATGTAAATCTGTAGTTTATAGTTGTAAAAGTTGTGAGCAAACTTCTCTGACTACATGTATGTTGTTATCACCTAGTGCTACTTATTGATGAAGTGACTAGTTAGTTCTAGATATTGTGCTATTACTGATAACTATAATCACAAATATGTGAAAAAGGGGATCTATTTTTCATACATATTATAATGAAAAAGGAGACTTATTTGTAAAAGTACATAGAAATACCATCCCTTTTCTTGAAATGTCATTTGCATTGTAAATACTTTCTGTTTGAATATGTGCATCCTAGACTGCTTAATTCATTGCCATATGAAGGACAATGAAATATTATTTTCCTTGATACTGTACATTTGTCTGGATTTTCACTTGTAAATTGAAACCCTGCTGTTTTACTTATTACTGACATCTTCTTCAGTCATTTAATTCATGACGTTTGTGAGCAGTAGCTCATACTCTTGGTTTTGAAGGCATGCTGCAATCATTTTCTCCAGATGCGACAGAGTAGCATGGCCCTTAGGAATGAACTTCCTGGGGATTCATTTATACCTCGATAAACAGCACCTTTTCGTGCAGCTTTAACTATGATGTCAGGCTTTCAGAAGTCATTGTTCTCACCTCTGGCTTCTTGGGGAATGTTTGATTTTACTGTCTCACCCAAATGTAATTTAAAAATACCTTAAGAAGAAAAAATATATATAGAAATCAACTCTACATGTTAAAAAGAAAGCCACCCCTTTTTGTCTGAAGTGTCCATTCCATCTTCACCTGTTCAAATTCTCTAAGGTACTGCCCCAAATTCAACTTTCTTCATAAAGCCTTTGTTAACTTCGCCTTTCCCTCCTTTCCTCTCCTGTAATTCTATCTATAGTAATACAGCACCTTTACTTATATTGTATTTTAATTATCTGATTAACTTATCTCTCACCCCACTAAACTGAAAATATATAGAGGGCAGGGCCTTATTCTGTGTTCCAGCTTCCTCTCCCCAATTCCTTATGCATAAGAATTAAATAGTAATTGAATGATTAATACATGAATGAATGAATCAATGAATGAACTAGCAATTGTTCTGAGAAAGATTTAGTTCTTTCGTCTCTGGATCATTTAGTCTAATAAAAGTAGGGTTTGGGATGAATGGTTTTTAAAGTACATCTAGCTCAAAGATTATATCATCCCTTTGATGGTTTAAGAAAGCATTGTCTATGCAAGAAAAATTAGTTAGAAAATAATTAATTATAGGTTTATACTTCTCAGTCCACTGTAAGCAATTGGGTAAAAGTATGGAAGTATAAATTATCAACAGAAGACTAAACTTTTTAACTTTATGTAAATAATTAAATGTGAACACCATACAATTCTGTTCTAATGCTCTGTGTACCCACAATGACTTGCCTGGAATAGATGGAAAGAATAGATAGACACTTTTTCTCTGCTGACCATGCTATTATCTCTGCAGGTTTAGTCAAACTTTCACTTTGATAAATGGCCTTGGCCTAGGACTTGACCACTATAAGTACCATTTGCATTAGAATTTTGGTTGATCTCTGGTTAGCAAACATATCAATCACACATCTGATATTCCAATAAGACTCTGTGGTAAGCAGTGTTGTATTTATAGGGATGTTTGTACCATGCCACTTATCAGATTAAAGACTTTTCCAAATAGATGTACAGAATGCCTGGTCAGCATTTCGATATATTTCTAAATGTTAAAAAAGTATATTCAAAGATATTTCTAGACTTTTGAAAAAATAGAACTGAAGAAAAGTAGCAAGATGATTAAAGTAGTTGTATTAGAGATAATTAGATTTGGCTGCAAATAGTAGAAAACTCAGCCTAACAATAGCATAAACAAGATAAGAGAGTATTTCCTTTTCATGTAAATGATAAATGGAAGTAATCAGTCCACAGCTGGCAGGGTGACAGCACGAAGTTATCAGGGAACCAGGCTGTCTCTGTTTTGCCCACTATCATCAGCTTGTGGCATCTATCTCTCAGTCTTGAGTAGATAATTGAATTTCACTCAATTAGAAAGACACATCCTGTTTCATTAAGGATTGTTCCACATCCCACTAGCCTCTTGGTAGTTCCAAGGGTTTATCTAGCTGCATTGGAGACTGGAAAATGTAGCTTTTATTCTAGGAAGCTAGCATTTCAGCCCAGCTAAAAATTATGGGTTCTATTTCTAAGGAAAAAGAGACTATGGATAGTACCCACAATTGATGACGGTCATTAAGAAACATTTATGTGGAGATCTCTGCCAGTCTGTGCCCCAAACAGTTTCACGATCTGGTTAGAGAGAACAAACCTATATGTGTCAGATGAACATAATGTTCATCCGAAATGTGTCCTCAATCCAACACTCCCATCCCCTATCCTCGTTTTCGATTAGTGTCAATGCCATCATTTTGAATTCCTAGTCTAATATCTAGTGATATATATCACTATCTCACATCCCATGATTGCTAGAAATTGAAGATTTTTGCTTCTGCATTATAACTTGGATTTATCCCCATATGCACTTAGTCGTGCTCTGGCCCTTGTTAAATTTTCTGTCAATTATTGCAATAACTCCAAACTGGTCTCCTCTCCCTCTGCAGCTCTCCACCACATCTATCCAACACATTCACCATCCTGCTTAATGAAAAATCTTTGTTCCTTCTCCTGTCTTACACTTTTTTTTTCCATTTTGATATTCCAGTCTCCCAATTGTCATCAACCCCTCCTCTTCTGTCCTACCTCTATCGAACTACGATGCTCCAGATGCATCCTTCCTGGGTGTCCCAAGTTCTTTAGATTGCTTAGCCTCACTGTCATTGAACAAATAAATAACTTTGGGTCCAGATTCTATGTCACAGACGTTTGGAAGCTCCACCATGATGTCTCAAGAACTTAATGTTTTCTCTAGCTCTCTCTTCTGATTTCTTACTTTCCTTGAGTTTCCTAATGTCTCTCCTCATGTGGTTTGTGTTTTGTTTTTTTTCCCATTCTTCTTGGCTGTTCACCCAAATGAGGAAGAGTCACTTTGCTTTGGAAACATTACTTAATCTGGAGATTAAGGTTAAGAAAGAGGGTACTGTTTTGTCCAGGCTCAGAAAATAACATACAATTAAGCACTGAGCATCCCTGTTCATGAAAGTTCCTTGGCCAGACCTACCACTGAAAACTTCATCTCTGGTCTTTACTTTTCAGCCCTTAGCCTCCTTTCAACTTGGTCCACCACCTCTCTTTTCCCTTTATTCTCTCATTTCTAACTTCTTTCCAATGTTGGGCTAACTCATCCCTCCCTTCTTGGATTACCTGTGCAAACACGAGATTTTTTCTTTTTCACGTTATTATAGAAAACAGTTTTTTGAGCACTTACCATGTGCTTTATAGGAAATTTCTCATTTTATTGTCACAGAGTTTCAAAGAAGGTATTATTATCCAGAACTAAATGAGGCTTTGATGGAATAGAGACAGTCATAAAATTAGACAGTTAATTAGTACCGAAATTTAGGATTTGACTCTAGGTTTGTCCCTACAAAGCCTTTTTTTTGTCTATTACATTATATTCTCTTTTCATGATATAATGTATCTATCTATCTACCTATCATCTATCTATTATTAGGTATACCCTATCCCCTAAATCTCATGCACTCTTTTAAGACTCAGTTCAAAATCAAAGAAAAGAATAAATACATTGTTATGGTTGTTAAAAGGGAGGGAAATTTACATCCAGTTGGAGAGATCTAAAGAAAATTTTTGAAAAAATAGTGCCATTTGTATACATGGTGTTACGTTTGTTTAATTTTCTTATCTACTAGTTGTAAGGGCAATCAAGGTAGAGATTATTTCTTACTGTTTTGTTTACATAGTGCTAGCACTAATGCTTTGAAAACAGAAGACACTCAAAGGCATTAAATTGAATGTTGTTTTTTTTTAAAACATAGGCTATATGCAAGTAAATATATCGTATGAATAATATTGCTAATAAGGGCAATTCTTTTGTAAGATTATAGGTCTAACAGAAATTCTATTTGGATGGAGCATAAAGAAAAAAACTTTTCAAGCAGCTGGAGTTTAATGGGCAAGCAGGACTCAAATATAGAGAGGGAAAAAACATTCTTTTGAGGAGAGGGTTGCATAGAATTCCCAGTGAGCAATTATCATTTGAGCAGACGTTTATGGAAATTAACTTTTTGGGGTCATATCATAGATGGAGGCACACTTCATTAGGGAGGCTCTTCTGAGACAAAATTATACTATCAATGATACTTAGGAGAAATCATAGCAGAGAGGAACTAATGTTAACTAAGGTTTATGGAAGCTTGCTATATTCCAGGTACCAAGCCAAGCACTTGATGGAGTTCTCATAATAGCCGTATGATATGGGCACTATTAATATTCCCATTTGACAGGTGAAGAAACTGAGACTGAGAGAGGTCCAATTTTTGCCAATATTTCAGTGGGAGAATAGTGCTTCAAAAGATGTTGCTCTTTTTTTTTTTAAGATTTTTATTGGGGAATTGGGGGGATGGGAACAGTGCTGGGGAATTGGGGGAAAGGGAACAGACAAGTTGCTGTCGTTTTGTTCTTCAGTTTAGTTGTGGAGGACGTTGCTTCACTGGCCCAAGTTGGCACCATCATTGCGCTCTTCCCGGGCAAGGCAGATCAGTCGCCGGCTTCTGGACGGCCACTCACTGTGGCTGCTGGCCGCTCACGCTGGCTGCTGGCTACACACGGTAGCCCATGGCAACCCACTGCCACAGGGGCTGCAGCCTACACTGTCGCCGGCGACTCATGGGCAGCCCAGTTCCAGGTTGAGCTGTTGTTCAGCATCTTGGCTGTGGAGGGCAGTGTAACTGGCCCTCATATGTGGGATCTGAACCGGGGCCCTCTGGCATCCCAAGCCAGTTCTTAACCATCGCGCCACTCGGCCGGCCCAAAAGATGTTACTCTTAACCAATAAACGACACTGCCACAAGGACTACTTCTGCTGGTTACCGGGAAAGAGAAGGGCTATTGATTGACTGGATTTCTGTATATACTAGTAAGGTGTGTTTTCAGTATTGAATTCACATTGCTAGTGAATTACAAATAAATCATCAGCTTATGCAAGTGTCTAGAATTATCAGGAGAAGACACTGAGGTTGACACATGGTCTCTATCGAACTGTTGGAATAACAGGAACAAATAAAAGAAACCCCAGGGTAGGAACAGAGCAGCAGATGTCAATGGAGTCGAGGGCTGGCTCTGGCCGCCAGCTGTTTCCTTCTTGGAAGAAGAAGCCTGATTGCCGAGGACGGGTGACGCTCCTGCTGGCTTGCTCACATGGTAGCACTTTCAGAGCTGGCCAGGCCTGCAGCTGCACAGGTCAGCACTCGGGTCCCTAGATGCTCCGTCTCCTTTTCCTGTTTCTGCTGTGCTTGCACATTGAGTTATTTGTATTGAAAGAAATAAGATTACTCCTTTTTCTCGTGATAGTTCATATTTCAGGTTTCATGGTTAAATTGTCAATGGTCATTTTAATTGTTGTTGCCTTGGTGTTCGCAGTGGTGTGAAGAACGTTGTAATAATCCTTGAATTTTAATGTTGTCTCTACTGGCAGAAGCCTCCGCTTTCAGGATTATACGTTTATTTTCCTTGAGGAACAATTTGTAGAAACGTGGCAATCTAATGCTTGTGTCTGTTATTTTAGTTTGTGCTTTACAAAGTCCTTAAAGGATTATATCTTATGCACTAAACTATGAAATTGCCAAAAAATCTGGTGTGAATTATATGCAATTAAATGTTACTGAAAATCTCATACAACTGGTTTTATTGTTCTTCAAGTGACCATATTGTGTGTATATTTGATGCCCATTTGCCAAACACATTCTTCTTAGTTTCTTCCTTCCTGGTATCTTAGACATCTTTCTTTCCTTTAATAAAAAGGAAGACACTAAATATATTGTTTATGGAAACATGAAATAAATGGGTATGTCATTAATTTTTAAGCAAAATAATTATTTCATGGTTTGTAGCTTTGCTATCCCATCTCCAACAATCACCCTCAGTCAATCTTGAACTTAAAATATTCGGGGGCATAGTTAAAAGACCATCAAATGTGGAGCTTAAACTTCTGCTAGATTCTGAAAGGGCAAGTCATTTAACCTCTGAAGTTCAACCTCTGTATCTGTAAAATCATAAATAAAATGAGGGTAATAATTATTTTTCTTTAAGATTTTTTTTATTGGGGAATTGGGGAAGGGGAACAGTGTTGGGGAATTGGGGAAGGAGAACAGCCAAGTTGTTGTCCTTCAGTCTTAGTTGTGGAGGGCACAGCTAGCTCAGCTCCAAGTCCAGTCACCATCTGGCTGCCCGTCAGCAGCTCGCGGCCGCTCAGCTCAAGGTGCTATATTCAATCTTAGTTGCAGGTGGGCGCAGCTTACCATCCCATGTGGGAGTGGAACCAGCAACCTTGTTGTTAAGAGCATGTGCTCTCACCAGCTGAGTCATCCTGCCACCTGTTGGCAGCTCAATGGCAGCTCAGCTTGGGCGCAGCTCACTGGCCCATGTGGAAATCGAACCAGTAACCCTGTTGCTCAGAACTTGCACTCTTAACCAACTGAGCCACTCGGCTGGCCCGAGGGTAATAATTCTTGATAAAGCTATTCAGACGGTAACATTTTTATTATCTACTCCTTTTCTCTTTCTTCCCCATTTTGTCCTATCGGTTACCACATTTCTCTTATTTTTTCAATCTCTTCCTCTCCAGTGGATCCTTTGGAAAAAGATTTTTCAACCTTGGCACTAGTGACATTTTGGACCTGATAATTCTGGTTGTGAGGACAATGTTAGTATTGTAGGATGTTTTGCAGCATCTCTGTCATTGTCTACTACATGTCAGTATCATCCTTTGGTTGTGATAACCAAAAGTGTCTCCAGATATCCTGAACTATATCTGGAGCAGGGAGGGCAAAATCAAACCCAGTAGAGATACACTGCATTAGAAGCAGCTTCCAAAATTCATCAGGTCTCTACTGCTTTTTAATGATTTCTTTCACCTTGCTTCACCTTGCTTCAGAGTCTCACTCCATCTTTCCGACTTTCCAGGTGCATTTCTTGAATGAGTAGTTTGTATTCATCACCACTGTTGCAAGCTTTGCATTTATTTGCTTTAGTTTTCTTGATCTCTGATGTCTATTCTGTTTTCCTAAAGGTTAGCAGTGGCTTTTGAAAAGATATCTCTTCTTGGTTACCGTTTTACCTTTTGTTTTCATCTTGTTTGCAGCATTTGACATCTACTGATCACAATTCTCTTTTTGGAATGCTCCAGTATTTACTGGCAATGTCACCTTGGCAAGTCAATTAATACTTAAGATTCAGTTTCTTTATCTATAAAATGAGGACAATGATAAAACTACCTAATAAGATTATTGTGAAGAGTGAGATATTGCATGTAAACTATATGCCAACAGAGTGCCTAGTCCATAGTTAGCGGTCCACATTTGTTACCTATTATATTATAATATTATAAAAGTATCTAATAGTTTTATACAAAAATTAATAATTAAGAATTGGAAGTAGAACACTCAGGAGGCAGTAATTAATGCTCCATATGTGAGGAAATTAACATTTTGATCATATTTTGAAGAATGAATTTGATTTAGCTAAATAAATATGGAAAAAGAATATCTTAGATAGACTAACATTTACAAAGGTATGAAATACTGTGCTGTTTAGAAAACTACAGATTATTAATCTATCCTAGGATATAGAATGCACATGAAGGAGAGGAAATTGAGTTGAGGCAGTGGGAAGATGGACCTTAAAAATCCAGTAGATTTAGTTTGGACTTAATCTACAGAGAATGGGAGAAGGATGTTAAAGTGACATGATTAAGTCTATATTTTAGAAAGATGATCATGAAATGAAACATGGAAAGATCCAGTAAAGGGAGAGAAATTTAAAAATACAGAAGAGAATATGATGGAGCAAAATTTTGATGAAAATACCAAGTTCAAGAACAATGGGAGAGGGCCAAGTTCAGTGTAAGAGCTGTGGATGTTCAGATTCACTTATTAAATATGAGCAATCCACAAATTTCCAAGTTTTGAAGGATAAGTTCATTTTTCTTCAAAGAAAAACAGTTTACTTGGAAAAGATAATTTGTGAAGTTGGCAGCAAGTAGCCATTAAAACTAATGATAATTACTAACACTCCTGAGCACCTCCCACATGCTGGATACTATACCCAATTTATTATTATTCCAATTAAACATATGTAGAAACTGAGCTCAGATTGATGCTAGGGTGGGGCAGGAATTCAGCCTAGGTCTGTTTGACTCCTATGTCTTGGCTCTTCATCTCCCTCTCTGTCTCTCTCTCACAGCAATTTATAAGCCACAGTCAACATCAATGTTATGCTTCCCTCTCTTTGTGGATACTGAGTCACACAATGGGAAAACAAAGAAAGCCACAGGTTCCTGCCAGGAGTACTGAATTAATCTTTGACAAATTTCACTTTGAATTCTTCTTACACCCCCACCCCCACAGTTGCTCCATTTTTGCTTTAAGAAATGCTTTTCTGTGGATGCCTAGTCATTGGGGCCCATAGAGAAATTCAATATATATTGGAGAGTTCATTAACTGGATACATGGCAGGATTTCCCCATTGTTCCCAGGAAATGGAATCATTTGTTAAAAAGTGTTGCAAGTCTGCCTAGAGATAAAAATCACCAGATGAGAGGGCAGTGGCAAAAAAAAAAATGACCATTTTCCCAATAAAATAACATGATTCAGTCTCCATAAAAGAAAAACAAAAGCCAAACAAACAAAAACAACAGGCCATCTCTTTTTAAATGTATTTTGATGCGGTAAAAGGACTACATTTTGTAAAACTTAAAACCTGAGGTGGGCGAGTTCACAATTTTACATCATGAAATGTGTTAGAGTACATTTTATAAACAATTGAAATAACGTTGTGTTAGTTAAGGGAATGCTAACTTCTATAAGAGAGAAACTCAAAAGTCTCAGAGGCTTAAAACAGTGGGTTTTTATTTTTTCATTCCTTTAGCTGTTCCATATAGTCAGGGCTTCACAAAGGATAGTCCATAGGTCAAGTCTGGGCTAGTGCCCAATTTTGTTAAGTAAAGTTTGATTGGAACACAGCCATGAGGTTGGTTTGTATGTCCCCTATGGCTGATTTTGTGCTAAGACAAGCAGAGTTGAATAGTTACAATAGAGACTGTATGGCCAGCAAAGACGAAACTATTTACTATCTGTCCCTTTATAGAAAAAGTTTGCTGATACATGCTTGTGGTAACTCAGGAAACCAGATTCCTTCCAGCTTGCGGTTCTGTCATCCCATCTCTAGTCAGCCATCAGACAAAGAGAGAAAATGGAGGATTGTGTAACAGGCTTAGAAATTGCATGCATCACTTCCGCTCAGTTCAATTGGTCAGAACTCAGTCACGTAATGATACCTGATTGCAAGAGAGGCTAGGAAACATAGTCTAGCGGTGTGCCCAGAAATTAAGGAAATGTTTTAGTGAACTGTTAGCCAATATTTAGTTAGCCAGAGACTGCGTAATTAGTCTGATAGTCAAGATTAAGCAAACATTGACCATATGAAAAATATTCTAAGGTGCCCAAAAGTGTCTTTCAGATTGTCAAGAAGTTGCCCTGAATTATAGGGATGTGTTTTTAGGAGCAAAACACTGAGCAAGTGGAGGACCATAATTACACTCAAGTTATTAAATGTGCAGAAATAAAACATCTTGCAGTTAACCCAGCTTGTAAAAAATTGAGCAGGTTCATCTACACAAAAGTACGAGCCCCACTGTGGTCTCACAATTCCTCCAGCTGCTCCCGTCCTTGGGATTTTTGCTAACCACCTTCCATTTCTCCTGTTCCAACCTACTGATCCAAATCACATCCTGAAGCAACTCACTGTTGGTCCTGTGCCCTTGTTTCTACTTGCTTCATCACTCAGGCTTTAGCCTCCTTCTCTTGCTGGACCTGGACATTCTCCATCAAGCTGGGAACCGGAAAGGCCAAGGCAGTGTAAGATCTGAATTCGAGAAGTAAAGTTTAAAGAATCAGGATGAAGTCAGGCGTCCACAGGAAGGAAGCGTTTGCTGGCTTCTAGATGTTGTCAGATGGGTGGCTGCATAGCTGTGCGAGGGAGTTCTGCTCTCTTGGCCTGGTAGCTCCTGTCAGCACATTGCAAATTGGTTCCAAAGCAGACCTTCTCGGAATGTATGAATGGGTCATGAACAAACCCCCCACCATTATTGACAGATGCAACTCCTATTACAATCCTTTCAGACCACGGTAAGCAAATACACAGAAAAACAACCTGTTTGCAAACGCAACTTCAATTCCTAAATGACTAAATTGGTCTTTAGATTGAGTTGTGCATCTGGGACTATCTCTACTCGGGTTTTTATTTCTCTTTGATAGTATTTACTGTTAAGCTTGAGTCAATTGAAGTTGCTCACTTTTTTAGACTCTAAAAAATATACAAGTCATGTATGTCTCTTTATTGCTCCCGAATGCTTATATTTTTAATATAATCTCGCTGTTTTTAAAAACAATTTATTGAGTTTCTACAGAGTGATATTTTTGCCAGAACATTTATGTTATTATTTGACCCATATATTTTTTGGATCCTGCTTTGTATTTCCTTTCTCTTCAAACCATCTGCTTTTTATAGCTGTTTCTTCCTTCCTTTGGCTGGCTTTTTGGTATCCATACTCGTGTGTTGCCTTCCTCCATTGGACACAAGGTTTATCATCTCCAACATGTTCACTCCTCTCTTTTCCTGGGATTCAGTCTAGACCTGTTGTACCCTAAAAGAAGGCTGCTGTTTCACAAATGTAAATTCCTCCAATTGCCACTTCTAGGTCTGCATCATGGATCCTAGGTGACTTTTCTTATTTTTGTTAATCATTCTTCCAGCCAATTAGTTTATCGACTACTTATTGCATACCTGCCATGGATAGTGCAAAGTGTTTATGTATATATCTATGTACTGTATTTGCCGGCGTATAAGATGATTTTTTGGCCCTGAAAAATATGCCTCCAAGTCGGGGGTCGTCTTATACGCCAGGTACACTTCAGATAGACTGCCCATAGTGCTTGCCCTGTGCCATAGTGGCCT
>NW_017731549.1:2134766-2144413 GCF_001890085.2 Hipposideros armiger
GAGTATATAACAAACTCTGTATTTTGAGTGGAAATGTTAGGGGGTCGTCTTATACGCCCAGTCGTCTTATACGCCGGCAAATACGGTATGTAAAATAGCTTATTTTAACACGATAGGCTTTATGGGCAATATACTTGGAACAGATGGGACTCTTTTTAGGAATTTATATTAATTTTTGGCAATGTTAAATTTCAATTACCTAGACATATCAGAAACAATTATAATTCAGATTTTCAATAATCATAACTTTTATTATACTTTTGTGGTGTGTTTGTTTTATCTAGAACAGATTTACTCCCACTGGTTGAGACAATCAAACATGTCTCCAGACATTGCTTGTCCAGTGAAAGGGAAATTGCCCCAAAGTTTAGAAACCACTGATTTAGATCTTGCCTTGTTTGAAAAGAGGGTTTAATAGAATTAAAAAAACATACACAGCATATAAGATTTCAAGCAGATGCACATAAAATGGGATTACAAGAAGAAAAGAACAAAGGAAAAGGATGAAGCTAGAGGAAAGGCTGGTGTGTAAAATTATGCTGTGATGTTTCGTGTAGTTGTTAGAGGTCATTTACACACTTTGGCTCTGAGCTTTCTAACTGCTGATACATAAAGGTTAAGCAAGTGATGTTTTAATCAGTGTCTCCCAAAGCATGAGCTGATATTTGTTCAGGAGAGTCACATCTTTGTCTCTTCCTGGGTGTGTAAGAAATATTTCCTAGGGATATTTATAGAGACATACTATATAATTTAAATAACAATTCTCTCAATAACATTTTTATTTCAAATTTTAGTTATTGTTTCTCCCCTTACCCCTACCTTCTATATGAAACCATTGAAATTAAAAATTTAAGTCCACGAGGGATGACCAACTATCCTGGTTTTCCCAGGACTGTCCTGATTTTAGCCCTGAAAGTCTATAGTTTGGGGGAGTCTCTTCATCCAGAACAACAGTATAGTTGGTCACCCTAATTCTGAATCAAATTTCTTGCTTTTCTCTTTTATTTTATTCTGTGTTCTCTAATTGTCTAATTATGAATTCTAATTTTGTAGTAATTGAAAGTATTTTATATTTATATTTTAAAATCTTTCCTTATTTAAGGATTCATTGTCACACACTACCAGTTCTCTATTCAGATTTAACAGAATATATCCTTTTCTCATAGCAATTATTTAAATGAGAAGTGGTTTCTATGAAGCTTTTAGCTATTCAAAGAACCTCATTTTTTATGAGGTTTAAATATTTACATTTGCTCCCTCCTTATCCATACCATTTTAACTATTGTTGGCAATAATGAATATCTTGCTCTTTCCTTTTGTGTGAAACACTTAGAGTTGTCAATAAAACAAACATAACTTAGTTCCCTGAGTTCATCAGGTAATTTCCAACATAAGTTATATTGGGCCTGAGTTGAATATGATGATATCTGGAGGTACTGCAGATAGTTTGGTTTTTTTCCTACACCTTCAGAGACTACACACAATGAACAGGACTTCCATTTTACTTCAGCAACATGCTTCTACTCCATAAGACAGACAGGATGTGGTCTGGGAGAAAGTCCACATTGTAACAATAGACCATTGACAGAATGTTTGGGAAGTACAAAGAGGAGGAGAGCATCTGTCTACACCCAGAATTATCAGAGATGGTTGTGTGTGTGTGAATCTTAGGTTTCAGAACTATGTTTTTTAAGGTCACCCGTTTTCCTTCTCTGTTTTTATAGGTCGAGGAAAGTAGCCTTCAAGATAACAAAACATTTGAAATTCAGAGGAGCAATTGCATCAAATTTTGTCTAGTTATCCCAGGCAGAAAATTAATTCCCTCACGCACTAAACACATTTTGTTTAGTCCTTATGGATGGCTATGTGAATCAAGCTGAAAGAATTAAATGAAAGTAAATATAAAATCCAACTGAAAGATAATGGTAAGGAGGCTTCAGCCTGAAAGAAGTCCTTGTAGACAGAATGGTCCAGGTGTGGACTTTATCTACAGTTCATTCTGCATGAAATATGAGAAAAGATGCTACACAAAGTATGGGTATCACATGCACTCACATATCCCTTTCCCTTCTGTAGCCTTGGTCAAATAGCAATTCAATTTTAATTAAATGTAATATTTTAAGGAGTTGCAAGAAAATCTTAGATGTTTTCTCCCTTTGTTCATTCTGCTACATGTGTAGCTTGTTTCACCTTCCAGAGGAAAGTTCTCATGTATCCTACTCTATCACCATGTTGACTTGTATGGACATAGTCAGCTGGTGCAGCTGCCATTAAGTTGAAAGGAGTTAGAGTGGGTCCCAATGTCAGCCTTGCCTTTTGCTTTCTTCTTTTTGAAGGCGGCTGTGTAAATTTTTGAGCAAATGTCTTTCCACCTGGGTCCTCTTCGGGATGTGTTGCTGCTCTCCAAAGGACTTGGCAGTAGGCACTTCCTGTTGTGCAGCAGGCTTTCATTTACAGGACATCTGTAAAACCACAACATGAATAGTCAGAATAGCAAAAACGGCCTTGTAATGAACGTAGTAAAACTTCAGAGCACATTCTTCTGCCAGGAGAAAGTGCCCCAAAGAGCAGATGTGATTTCGGATGAGTAAGACATAAGTCAAGGTGCCGGTCTTTTACTCTCCACCAGAAAACAATACTTGGGTTTCCTGGCAATGCAGTTATGCAATGACTGTGGTTTCTTTTTGTAAACTGTGTCTCAGACAGGGAGGAAGAAGGAACCAAGTGGATTGTGTAACTTTATAAATAGAAACAGCCATGTTAAAATAACAAGACTGCTCTGAGTTAAGCCAATGAATTTTGCTACTAGCTGCAAAGCTAGGCCACTGAATGAATATGAGATCCATCCTGTGGAGTCATTTCTGAGGTTTGCCCGAGAATATTTAAATGGGAAAAATCAGTGAGACGTCCTTACCCTTCTTCCATTGTACTCCAAGTATTTTAGTCCAAATAAATCAAAACCTTTTCGCTGTTGGAAATAGTTGAGTTGGAGACACACAGGAACGTTGTCCTCCACTACAAATAATGAATAATGAGCTCATACCATTTTTAATACAGCACATAATTTACAAAACACTTGGAACAGTTTATCCTGGCAGTGGCATAAAGGATAAAGAGGTACCTACCTTATTATCTATTGAACAAAATGTGTGCTACATGCGCCATATGTGCTGGAACACAAGATGATTTAAATTTCACTGCTGCTCTTTATTTTAGAGGGCAGAACCCAGGTACATAGAGAGAAATCTCCTTAATAAAGGCCAAAAACATCAGTCTTCTCAGCATGATTCCATTCAATTTGATATATACTCCAAAAGAGAGACTGTGCTATGTTTGCCATTTAGCTGAGGTTTATAGATCATAGGGTTTGAATCTCTCAGGGGTGATTGTATAATAGTAGTGTTTTCTTTGATGTTTTCTGGCTATAAAAGTGATACTAGTACTTCCTAGACACTGTTGAGACATTAATCTTCTCTAGCATGACCGTAATCTTGGCAATCACTCATGGTTCTCCCTAATCTGATTGAAATAAATTTTCTCATTTAAGCTCTTATTTTAAGGAGAGGCCTGTTGGGTTCATGTGCATATCTCCTGAGATCCGTAACACGTCTTGGATGCAGTAAGAATCTAAACGTATTTGCTGAATTAAAAAATTAATAACAATTTTTGTACTTTTATGCCTTCGACTCATGATTTGCCTCATGCTTATGTTTTAAAAAGAGCTATTCATGATTTCTTGGATATAAATATCAACTCTGCTATTTTGTTAAATTTCTGCTATTTCAAGTGATTCAAGGTCAAAATCTTCATAGTTTGGCCTTAGTACACAGTCATACACCACGTGATGGTGGGGATACATTCTGAGAAATGTGCCGTTGGATGATTTCATCATTGTGCGAACATCATGGAGTGTACACACAGAAACCTAGATGGTAGAGCATGTACTGTAATTGTTTATGCTGTACTTTTATGTGCCTGGCAGCAAAGTAGTTTTGTTTACAGCAGCATCACCACAAATGCATGAGTAATATGTTGCGCTGCAACGTTTTGATGTCACGAGGTGATGGGAATTTTCAGCTCCATTGTAACCTTATGGGACAACCATTGTATATGCGGTTCATCATTGACTGAAACATTGTTATGTGGTGCATAACTGTTGTATACTAATCCGTCTTGAGCAAATCTGCCCCAATTCAATGATGTTTTTATATGTCTCTGAAACTATCTCTTCAAATGTAGAATATTAATAGTAGAAGAACTAGTGGAGGATCATCTAATGCAAGTACCTTCTTTTTTGCACATTGGTAAAATCAAGACCAAGCAGATTGAAATGGACTATCTTAAAGGCATATTATCTTAATAAGTGAATATAAAAGTTACAATCTGAGTGTCCCATTTGTTGGTGACAGTTACTAGGTTACTCTAACAAACCTGCTTAGGAAAAGGAATGTGACTTGAGCATCAAATCCAACACTCATAGTCTCACAGAAAGCCAGCCATAGCTTTGTGCTAGAGAATCAGTAAGGAGATGCCGTATGTTTGAGTCATGCTCCAACACCTAAAAGTGTTTTGGCGTTCTATGATTTCTTTGTCAGTTAGAACACAACTGGTGAGATCACTCTGTTCAGGAGCACTGTCCAGGCTCTATTGCCAGGGTAGGTTTATGGATGTTAATAGTTTTCCTTGTCTGGTGTGATGTATGATCTGGATCTTCTTCTAAGCCATCGCAAGTCCATTGTAGTGTAGAAAATTCAGCCAAGCACATTGTAATTTATATGTTTTACTTAAAGGGCTTTAAGACACACTGCATCTCAGATGCAAGAACATACAACTCAGTGTTTTCTCTAACATAGTCTCTTCTTGCTCTTAAACCTCCATTCCTGCTGGTGGTGGTAGAAAGGAGATCAGTGAGGATGGGAGAAATCTAAATTAGATTCCTTTTCTTTTCTTTTTTTGGTTTAAGAAAGCCTCATTAGATTAGAGTAACTATTTAGTCATTTGAAGATTAGCTTTTTGACAGTGCTGTTTTCCTTTCTCCATGAGGTTTCTCTCTTCGTTTCTCATTTATAACATAACATCTCCAAATGGGTGGATGCAGTTTGTTTAGGGACATTTGTGTGTCCTCAGAGAATTAGGGATGGAGTGAGAAAGGGTGTCTGGTTTACTTGCTACCATTTAAATTATCTGGGTCCTTGCTCTTTTGTGCTGCAGTAGCCCCCAGCCGGGTGCCTGGGCATGCTGTGCTTCTCTCTGCTGAGACATGGGCTCTGGGTACTGTGCGGACACCCGCTGCTGATAACCATTGCCGAAATTCTGCATCTGCCTTGTCCTAGTGACATCTCTCTTTGGGCACACTAGTCCTCACCACATTTTTGCATACTCATACTAGGATACACAGAAACTTCTGGATTCACTTATATCAGGAGTGCTTTCTCAAGCACCCTTTCCCTAACCAGGTACTGTTTCCATGTTCCTCTACTGTGATGTTCAATATTGTAAAGGATACCCCATTTGTGACACTACCAGCTACCAAATGGAAAGTGGGACACAGTCCTCTTAGCTTTCCCCATGATCTTCAACATACATGGGAATTTTTCTTACCCAACTGTCATTCCTGAGCCTACTCCCAGGGTGTGGAGGCGCTGGATTCAGTCTCAGTCTTATCTTAATCATGTCTTATCTTAGACACACCCCCTCTGAGTCTCCTTGTTTCTTTCCTGCTATTTGAACTTTTATGTATCCTCGCCATCAGAGTTAGCTTCTCTGAATATATCGCCTGCATCTTCTGCACTGTGTTTACTAGTACACAATGCTCTATGCTCTGGTTTTCAAGGATTTTCATTTGATAGGTAAAGGGAAGTTTTGCAGTCTGGAAAACACTTTCTCATTCAATGAATCCTGACAGTCAATACTATTTTGTCCCTATGCACTTAAAATATATTTGAAATAAAGTTGAGCAGTAAATTTTTTGTTGTTGTTATAGGCTAAATTCCGCCTTGAAATAATAAATGTCATTGTTTCAATGGGTAGAAGAACCATCAGTAAACTAAGAAATAGAAATAAATAAGGACACACATATTTTTAAATTACATTCCCTCCAACATAAATACAGTGACTATATATTTATATATTATAATTTGGAGAAAGTCTAAGCTTATAATATTTCTTCCTAGAATGTTGAAAACATTTTCTCGTACTGGACTCCATGTGTACTGTATAAATCATGAAAGACCACTGTCAATAATGGCTATTGCTTATTAAATAATACTTGCCAGATACAGCCAAATGTGCTATAATGCATTCTCATTTTGTCTTCATATATACTACTATTAACCCCATTTTACAGATTAAGAAACTAAGGTACAGGAACCAAGTGACATGAGTGAAATGACCCAGCTACTACCTTTTACGTAATTCCCATGGATTCAGCATGGAGGAGTAAGAATTATTACTATCATAGTGGGAATTGAGCAACAACTTCATCTGGGAAATCAGAGCAAGAATCCACAAGAAATGATGACTGTTAGGAAATATAAAGTAAACTTTGAAAGGATGAATAGATGTGGCCTACTCATCACAAAGTTCACATGTGACAATGGACTAACTGATTTCTAACTGATCTTCAAAATCACAGTTTAAATCATAAAAATTTCTGTTATACTTAAGAAGTGTAGTAGCAAAATATCCTTCACTAAAAGTTTGTGAAAAGAGCTCAAATATTTAGCTTGTTAGAAAACGTTTTTTAAAAATTTTTCAAATTTGTGTTGAAACATAATAAACACACCAAAAAATACATATATCACAAAAATATAATTCATGAATTTTTAGAAACAGAACACACCTGTACAACTAGTACCGACCAGAAAACAGGCATTGTCAGCATCCCAGAAGCCACCTCCCCTTGGATCTACTGATAGAAACCACTGCCCTGATTTATAACAGTATCTATGATATCCTGACAGAGTATTACATTATTTTTCTAATTTCTCATACGGTCTTTTGTTTAATGACGATATGATGTACTGTACAAGTTCAACAATACTTTGAAGCTCTTTCTATCTAGGTGGGGTACAGGAGTCTATTGACTCCTATCCTGAATCTGGGCTAGCCTGGCCTTGGAGTTTAAGCAAGAGAATGTAGATGAGGAGACACTGAAAATTGTGTGCCTAGGCTGCGCGTCTCTGCTGTATGGCTGTGAGGCCACAATTCTTAGTATCATCTGTGTAGTGGGATTTCATTGTAGTTTCGGTTTACATTTCCCTGACAGCTAATGAAATTGATCACATTTTCATCTGTTTAGGTTTCTTGCCCACTTTCCTACTGAGTGGTGAGTCTATACACCTGAATGGTCTATAAGAACTCTTATTTTCTGGATAGGAGGCTTTTCTTGGATACATACGTTGTCAATCTATTTTTCCACTCTGTGGGTTGCCATTTCACTTTCTAGTAATATTTTCATTTGCTGAACATAAATTCTTAATTTAATGTAATCCAATGTGTTACTTTTGCCTTAAGACTGACTATTCAAAGGTCACAAAGCTATTCTATGTAAAAAAACATTATTTAAGATATCATATATACACACACACATATACACACACACATATATTGGGTTGCTGGAAAAGTCATGATGTATTTTTTCTGTTTTTCGTTGCAAAAATGTGTCATGACTTTTCTTACAACCCAATATATATATGAAAACATGCAGAATTGTGCATTGTATAAAATAGAGAAAATATTACCTATATTTTAATAAGTAAAGGTCAGTTTTCTTTTGTCTCAGAGTATTTCTAAATTCAGAAAGTCATGCAGTGACACTTCTCATTTTAAAGTAGGAATCCTTCTATAATTATTTAACAGGATCTTTCTAATGACCAGGAGGTAGCATCTCAGATGCTACATGTATTTTCTTTTTTTTTTAAGATTTTTATTGGGGAATTGGTGGAAGGGGAACAGACAAGTTGCTGTCCTTTTGTTCTTTAGTCTAGTTGTGGAGGACGTTGCGTCACTGGCCCAAGTTGGCACCATCATTTGCACTCTTCACGGGTGAGGCAGATCAGTCGCTGGCTTCTGGATGGCCACTCATGGCGGCTGCTGGCTGCTCATGCTGGCTGCTGGCTACACAGGGTAGCCCATGGCAACCCACTGCAGCAGGGGCTGCAGCCTACGCTGTCGCCAGCGACCCATGGCAGACCAGCCCCAGGTAGAGCTGCCATTCACCATCTTAGCTGCACAGCGGAGTGTCACTGGCCCTCATATGTGGGATCCAAACCGGGGCCCTCTGGCGTCCCAAGCCAGCTCTTAACCAACGTGCCACTCGGCCAGCCTGCTACATGTATTTTCTTATACTGAGGTAGTATATTATATAGTAACTACAGATAGGTACCGGATTTTCATAACAATACCATAAAGCTCATTTGCATACAAGTTTTATTAAAATGTATTTTTTCTATACATTTTAGAATATTATTATCTTCACATCAGTATAATTTTTCAGAAATCCATTTTGTCCTGGCACATATGCTATGTAGTGAAAAGGAACACTATATAATTATTATTACAATGGATACATATTAAGAACTTTACAGCCCATGCTCTTTGATCTTTCAGGAAAAAGTGGGGCTTGCAGCACTTGGTCTCCTATTTACTAGAGTATTATTATTTGTTTTTGTAGCACATAGTTGTTCAAGTCTGAGTATAAATACCACTTTATGAAATGATAACAGCGGAGTGAAAATTAAGAGAAAATACGGATAAATTGCTATAAATTCTAAATGTTGGCTGCTGGCATCCTCTGAACACCAGGACTACTTTCTCATATAGAAGATCTATCCATGATTTATTGCCTTTGTTCTAAAGTGTAAAGATACACATTAGAAAACACATTTGAATTAGTGTTGTATTTGGCTTAACTCAATCTTTCAATTAAAGTTTTTAACTCAAAAAATAATTTTAAAATATTTCCTTGGAATATTTTCTAGTGGAAAGGATATCATAGTGTTTTAAACAGATACAATAAAAAGTAAAATAATAAAAATAAAATTCTTACTATTCAAATATTTTAGTGTTTAGGAATATATAACATTAAGATGAAAGAGAAAAAATATAGTAAATTATCTACATCTCTTTTCTAAACACCATTAAATATTTGACTACTAGGAAATGGCTTTAAAAAATTTCCCCAGACATTGTGGAATTATGAATTTTAAATTTCAAATTGTTTAAATTGGCAGTAAAAAGTGATATTTTCTAAAAATAACCTTTACAGATCTTGAGTCATGCTAAACTTTAAGACTTGTCTTTAAGACTTAATGAAAAGACAAGAATGATTAAATTCTAATTGTTTAGACTTGATTCAGCATTGTCAAATAGTCAAAACTATTTTTTTGACTTCACATTGAATAAATCTTTAACTTTTAAAAAGCAAATGCATTCATTTTTATAATCTGAAAAATGAGATATCAGTCAGGGGAAATTCAAACCTACATGTTTCTGATAAATGTGGGAGGAATTCAAGTATGAAAGTTGGAACCAGATATTTTTAATATACAAATTCCAGCCCAGCCACTTATTGAAGGCGTAACATGGAATATATTACTTAACCTCTCTGAGCTCCATGTCCTTTCTCTCTTTTTTTTTTTTTTTAA
>NW_017731549.1:2144688-2148725 GCF_001890085.2 Hipposideros armiger
AGCCCAGCTCCAGGTTGAGCTGTTGTTCAGCATCTTAGCTGTGGAGGGCAGTGTCACTGGCCCTCATATGTGGGATCCGAACCGGGGCACTCTGGCGTCCCAAGCCAGTTCTTAACCATCGCGCCACTCGGCCGGCCCTGTCCTTTCTCTCTTAAACAGAGATATAATATCAGCTTCATAGAGTTTTTGTAGACTTTTTTTAGTTTTGTTAGATACATTTTTATATGCCTGGAATGATAACAATTGTCATATACTCAAGATTTTGGTTTCCATTTTCTGTGAAGTCATGTGATAGTTGTGGGGTTTTTTTGCTTGTTTGTTTGTTTGTTTGTTTGTTTGTTTTGTGATATGTAGGATTGGCAGGTTGAAACAAAAATTTTCAAAAATATTAAAAGTCTCATTAATTCAGCAACTAAAATAAAAAATTTAATCAATTCTGTTACTCTGAAATATTCAGAAATACTTATAATGATAAATGTTAAAATATCATTATTTTGGTACCTAACAGTTTCTTTTGTCTGAATTTTAAACCATTATCTTTAGTTATATATGACATTTCTCAGATTTTTTTTCAAGGATAAGAAAGATCAAGGTTTTGGGAAAAATTTGTCTTACATATTCTTTCCCTCAAAGGAACTAATCAGATTTTAATGTTCTTGCAAAAAGTTTAATTAAGTATTCGGATATAAAGCCATGTCTTAAAACTGGCGATAATAAAAATTTACATTATGTCCATGAAAAATGACTACCACCCCTATACACTCTCATATTTACAATGCCTTCGAGTTGGTTACACTTTTATGACACAAAGTTGATGCGTTTTGTTGTGATTTTATTTGCTTATTTGTTGTTAGTATCTTTGTAAGGGCAGAGATTACATGAGTAAAAAGAAAATTCACATACATTACCAAATGCTATCCATAAAATTTGCCAAGAAGAAAAACACAGTTTGCATTTGAGACAAAATACAATCCATATTTATTTCATGGGCTTAGGAATTTCAAGGGGTCACTTCTATAGGAGAACTCCAAGGGAGTTCGGAATCTGGCCTATGATTTTTGCTTTTGGCAGTGGCTTCTGAAATAAAACACAATAGCTTATAATATTTCAAAAAGTTATCCATCATTCACGTTGTAAAGTACATTTTAGTATTTTAAGCTCTAGAGTATGGCTTGAAAAATTCGCTATTCATGGGAGGTGGAGAACATGAAAAGAAAATGAAAATGGGAGACAGGGGGTTTAGGGGGGATTGGGTTCCATGTGGATGAAGAAGTTGACTCAAAATACATATGTTCCAGGAAATGTTTCGCGAGAACTGTGTTGTTAATTAAGATTTCCAAAGGTTGAGCAATACCTCAGGTTCTCAGGAAGTGTAATGCAGATAGCCACCATGTTAAAGTTAATATTGAAGACACCAACTGTTTACATACACAATTTTAATAGAGATTTACCAGAAGAATTGGTGGGAAAGCAGCTCTGTTGAAGACAGATTGGGCACTCACAGCCATATTTTATTATCACTATCTCATTGTGGTTTTTCACACTGTGGGAATTCAACTTCCAGAACTAGGGGAGCCTCTCCACTTTCATTTTAGTCTGACCACTGTTCTTCAGGGAAAGAAGAAGCTCACAAATCAAAAGTTTGCTCATGTTAAATCCCAGGAAAATACTTAAGAGGAAGATCCCACTACATAAGCATGGTTATCCATATAACCATAGCTGCTCTACCGAAACTCGAAACAATCCAAATAAAATCTTAATGAAATCTTATTAAGTATAAAACTGCATGTGTAGTGCTTTACAGAGGAGAAGTTGCCCAGGATAATTCTGTTGTCGTTTCCTACTGAGAGAAATAAAGCTTCTTTACTCCAACCTAAGATCAGAAACCTTTTGTGTTGATGACTGGCATTATAAGTTGGTTGGTATTCCTTTTAGTTTATCGTCATTACAATTATCGAAAGTGTAAACCCTTATTCTATTTTTAAATGACTAAGGTCATTTAAGACAAAATCGTTTTGTTCGCCCCATCAAAGAATGAGAAGTAGAGGTCAGTTTCGCAACTGGTTGAGATCTCTGTTCAATCTTTTAGATAGAGGAACATAAACTTTCAGTTTATCTGTGATTTTCTTCATATCATTAAATTCTCAGCGTATTTTATCCTATTCATAAACTTTCCTTGGGATTCAGTTATGTTCCCAAGTTACCACTTCAGAAAATACACTGTAAGGAACTGGATATTGTTACTCCAAATATGTCTCAGAAACAACCAAACATATAAATCCAGACTTAAAATTATTCAGTTTTGTCTAAGAGAAATATGGAATCCCTTGAGATAAGCTTTTGGTCCCTAGGGCAAAAGTTTTATGGCAGAGTGAGTAATTTTTCAGGCTTAAGGGAAATCAGATGGGGTTCTCTTGGAAGAACAGTTTTCTGGGTGATAGCAAAGTCTAAATTGATAACCTTTTTGCTGTATTTTTCTGCTTTTCAAAAAAATATATATAAAGTAACTTTGTCCTGAATTTGAACTCTGACACGCCTCATAATTCTTGTATTCTCTTTTTCTTCTCTTGCTCACACTGTCACCATATTCATTATTTTTAGTTGAATCAACGTCTGCTAATAAGTAAAGCACGTTTAAAAACATTTTTCTGTTCATGACAAAGAATGTGATAGAACTACATGTACTGGTAATAAGTTAGACTAAGGTATGTTAAATTGGAAAAGTAAAGTGCAGAACATGGTAGTTAATGCACTTCCGTGTTTATAAACAAACACATGAGACATATTAGTATGTATGTGTACATGTGTATTTGTGCATAAACCAGCTGTAGAGAGGTATGTAGAAAATGTAACAGTGATAGCTTCCAGGGAAGAAAGGGAAACAGAAGATTAGGGATCAAAAGGAGAGGTGGGCTTACTTTACTTTTATGTATCTATATATATGGAGGATGCCAAAAGAATGTATGCACATTTTAAGAAGGGAAAAAAAATGTATTAAAATTGTAATAGTATATACCGATAACAAAAAATGAATACAAGTCATGTGTATACATCTTTTTGGCACCCTCGGTATATGTAAAAGTATTATACTTGTGTATATATATAAACAACAACAACAACAACAAAAATATATATATATAAGGCATATATATATGAAACATATATATATGCACATTACATATAAAAGTAAAATACATGTATAAACTTATGCATTCATATATACTTTGTATTATTTAAACTTTTTATTATGTACATTATTTAAAAATTGAAGAATCTCTACTAAAATGTTGCTGAGGTCTAAATAATAACTGTTTTTATCCTCTTTTTTTAGATTAAAGTTTATTGGGGTGACAATGGTTAGTAAAGTTACATAGGTTTCAGGTGTACAATCCTGCAATACATCATCTATATATCACATTGTGTGTTCACCACCCAGAGTCAGTTCTCCCTCCATCACCATATATTTGACCCTTTCACCCTCATCTACCACCCCCCTTCCCCCTTACCCTCTGGTAACCACTAAACTATTGTTTGTGTCTATGAGTTTTTGTTGTCTCATTTGTTTGTCTTGTTCCTTTGTTGTTTTCAGTTTTATATACCACATGTCAGTGAAATCATATGGTTCTCTACTTTTTCTGTCTGATTTATTTCCCTTAGCATGATAATCTCAAGATCCATCCTCTTTCATACTTAAATTAGAAATAGCCATTTCCCAAAGTAATGCTACACCTAAGCAGACATTCATGCATGTCCAAACAACAACAAAAATACATTTATTTTTCTAATTATTAGATGTTTGTCTTTTGTTAAATGTTTTTTTGGGGTACAGGGCACAGATTACAAGTATTCAATAAAGCATTATTATTTTGGGGTTGGAATAAATTGTCATTATTTTATTTGAATAAAATACAAGCCTGTATTTGACATTTAAATAGAATGAAATTAGTTTTTAATGTCAAAATATTAGATGCAGAGGGGCTGGCCAAGTGGCTCAGTTGGTTAAGAGCTTGCTCAAGAGTTTGAGCTCTGAGCAACAG
>NW_017731549.1:2148800-2152796 GCF_001890085.2 Hipposideros armiger
AAAAAAAAAAAAAAAATTAGATGCAGAGGTGAATGCCTAAAGTCAGGTTTATAATTTTAAAGAGAGCTCCCATGTGGTTTTAAACTGAATGGGGAGGGCTGCTGGCTGTGTCTCATACCACTTTGAATGGCAATGAACTTAGCATTTCAGTAAATCTTAATCAAGCTGTTTTAATTCGCCTATAAAGGGAAATGGAGGGCTTAAAGATCAGAACTATTCATCACAGAGTGGGTAAACTTCATCATTTTAGTCTGAATTTTTGGCTGTCCTCTACAATATTCATATGATTGTGTTTGTGAAGAAACGACAGATTCCTTTAAAAGCTTAGCGTTGGAAAATCTCATTCATTCCTTCCTTTATCACAGACATTTGTCCTGAGCATTCATGGTGCTTCCACTGACAGTTCTACTTGACACCATGACCATGGTTGTATCCTATGTAGTAGAGATAAAATTAGCAAGTCATTGCAAAACCTGTGGTATTTACAGGGTCATTGTTAATTAAAGTATTTGCTAGCTTAAAAAGAGGAACTATCCATCTGCCTTCTTTTTCCTTCTATTTTGTGCCAGTGATTATATGCAGCTATCTGCATGAAACTCTGTTGCTTAATCAGGCATGACCAGAGGTTTTGGGACATTTTGTTCACTCTTTCTGTATGGTATTGGTTATGATTAGAGAGAATGTTTGATGGGTTAAGTTAATTTCATTTACATTCTGGTCAAATGTTAACAAATCTGGAATGATGTTCTCATGAAACCAGATTGTGTATACCTCTTAAGAGCACATTAAGAAATACTTCAGTATTGATGGTAGAGTTTGATGTTATATTGTGAAAAAAGTAAAGCAGACCTTTAAATAACAAATGAAATATGGCTCACTGGATCCCCTAGACATTTGCAAACTGCTAGATAATCTAAGCAATAGGATGAATAACTTAGAGTGTTCTCTTACCTTCTGTCCAGATATCACGGAAGCCAATTTGGTATTAAATTGTTGGTGCTGGAGAGGGTGTAAGTTATGAAAAAAACAACAAAAAATGCTGAAATTTTGGAGGCTTCTGTGAAGAAACTTCCTGAGATCTTAACTAATTTTCCTGAAGTTTGTTTACTATTCTATATTCTATCACAACTGTGTTTATACTTCATTATTGAGAAAAATGAAATTCATATATTTGAGCCATTAGAAATAGTCCCTCCCTTCCTAGGCTAATATCAACATGAGTAAACATTAGGTAATATTTCATTCATTTTTATTGATTTATAGAAATTATGTTTGTCTTAAGTACCCTTAAAATGTACAGCAAAGGTCAAGAAGTAATTTCACACACTAACAAAATAATTTTCTGCATTTTCATTTCTGACATGTTTTATAATTTTTCCAGCGGATATTGTGATGATTATTATTTTAAATAACAGGCAAATACAGCTCTTCTGAGATTTTTCCAGATGTGGGATATACATTTAAATGAGTTATGTTTCTGTTCGAGGGTCTTTGAAGGAGCACTGAATACAATAACAGTGTATTAATTTTCTTATTCGTATCATGGAAATAATGTTTTTAAAATGTTTTTAAGTTAAGTGTATAGAAAAGAGCAGTTCATCAGTTGCCCCTGACGAGAGCCTTTTGTCCGAAGGAAAATTTGGTGTGACATTTTAATTCTCTAAAGTCTAATAACAAAGATCATGAGGTATCTTGCCTTCCTTGAATCTGTTCTGCTTGTCAACAAGATAAATTTGTTTTGAGTTTTGTAATAACAGAGGACTTTTGGAGAGGTGAAGAAATAGTTGTAGGGTCTTCTAAAACTGATGCTGAATCCACTACAGCCAGCTGTAGAATCTATTGAATACTTTGAGAGTATTTACTTTGGCTTGATGTTCTGTTTTGAGATGGAACAAAAAGAAAAAAAAAAAACATTTACTAAATGAATAATACTTCCTATATTCCTTCCGAGCAAGGTCCAAAGGGGGTACCAAGGATATGATAACACAACAACTTATAAAAAACAACAACATCATTATTCTCTTTCTGTTTGAATTCATCAAGTGGCTAAAATCCCAAAGGGAATGTATTGTTTCATTGGTGTGATATGTGACCTTTTTTTAAGCATTAACTTGATTAAAAATAGCTTTTATAATGTTTCCATATTCATCAGGCAGACGTTGCTTGGATGAAGCAGCTATTTATTTTAAAAGTTGAATAGGGACAGACTGAGGGAGGATAGTGTCACACCCCATTTTAGAAGGTCATGAAACCTTCGCCTTCTTTTTTCTCTCATCTTAAAATAAAAACAGGGCTGACATATTCCATTTCTTTATTTCTGTCATATTAAACACTGCACATTGCCATTGTGAATTCCCTTTCTTTTCTGTTTATGAAAACTTTTTGCCAGTAATGTGATTAATTGTATGCATATACTTAAGTAATTGACATCTTGAAAATCTTTGTGAATTTTTTTGCAGCTGCTCATACCAAATACAACAAGTTTATATTTAAAATGGAAGGACTTGGGGGTGCGAGTTCTCTGAATACTAGAGAAACCAAAGTGTAAACGAATAGCAATTCTGTTAATGGTAGGTAGATCAGAATATATACTTGTTTGACAAGGTTAAATTTTAACTTATTTATCTAAGGATTGTTAAAATGAATCACCTATGTTTAAAGTCACAGAGGCTCAATTCTCTTCAGCAAATGTCAAGAGATAAGTTGGAAAGACTCTGACTTCTTGTTAAACTTTTACAAACTGGTTATCTAGGTATTCTTTTCACTTTGTATTTCCTTCTTTATAGTCATTATTGGTGGACAGCTCTTAGAAGTCTTCATAATTATTTTACCTATTTTTGTAAAATAAATAATGGCATAAGATATTCTGAACATTTTAGCAAGATATTTTAAAAATCTGTTGGTTTGGGTCACGATATACCGGACTCTTCAGTTTTCATTTTACTGTGATCCCTTGCATTCCCCATTGACATAAATGTGTATGGGATTCATCCACTAACAATACTCCTACAGTCTTAAATTATCCTTTTGGGTAAAAAAAGCTTAAATTGACTACATAAGGAAAAACATCCCAATAATCACAAAGAGCCGTGTTTTAAGGCTACACTGTATATGACAGACCTTTGAAAGTCAGCAAATTTAGAGCTAAGACTAAAACAGTTCCTTAAAGGCAGCTTTCCACAATTTTGTTTTTTATGTTTTATTTTTTTTAATAAGAGGGCTATTAAATTAGAATACAAGAACAGGAAACAAAAATAATTTAAGGGAGTAATGAGGGTAATCAAGTTAATAGCAATAATCTCCAAATTCTCAAGTGTATATATACAGTGGTTCCCACTTTTCCACATTTTCACTTTCGGTGGTTTCAGTTACCCGTGGTCATCCACAGCCCAAAAATATTAAATGGAAATTTCCATAAATAAACCCTTCGTAAATTTTAAGTTGAGCACCATTCTGAGTAGCATGATGAATCTTCCGAATTCTTCTCTGACCTTCCAGGGGAGTGAACCATGGCTTTGTCCAGCATCTCTATGCTGTGTACAGTCCCTGCCAGATAGTCCCTTAGTATCCACGTAGGTTAGCAGAGGGACTGGCGGTGGTTTTTCAGTGCTGGTGTTGATGTAACCCTTATTTGGTGTAATAATGGCCCCAAAGTGCAAGAGTAGTGATGCTGGCAATTTGGATATGCCAAAGAGAGGCTATCAAGTCCTTTCTTGAAGTTAAGAGGTGAACGTTCTCAATAAGGAAAGAAAAAAAATTGTCTGCTGAGGTTGCTAACATCAACAGTAAGAAAAAAATCTCCTATCCCTTAAATTGTGAAGAAAGAAGAAGAAAGTTTTGCTAGTTGGTAAGAGAGAGAGAGCCCACATTCACATAAATTTCATTACAGTATATCATTATAATTGTTCAATTTCTTATTAGTTATTGTTTTTAATTTCTCACTGTGCCTAATTTATAAATTAAACTTTATCATAGGTATATATGTACTGGAAAAAA
>NW_017731549.1:2152813-2246310 GCF_001890085.2 Hipposideros armiger
ATAAAATCAGGGGTGCCAAAAAAACGTATACACATGACTTGTATTCATCTTTTATTATCAGTATATATTGAGGATTACAACTTTAATACAGTTTTTTCTTAAAGTGTGTATACATTTTTTTTTGGCACCCATGGTTTCAAACATCCTTGGGGGGTGGTTCTTGGAAGTATCCCCTGTGGATAAGGGGGGCTATATCATAATTTATCTGTAACTGTAAAACTATGGCTTTTATGGCACAGATGTTAAAATAAATGGGGCAGGTACATCTTTGGTGCATCTTAGAAAATACCTTAAATATGAATGTTTGTTTATATACTGTGATTAGGGCATCTCTAATTTGGTCTGTACTTTCATCATACTACAGCTTCTTTATGTCCCCCACATTTACATCTTCTTTTTCTTACAGTTTTTAGCCCTTTACTGGGTTCTTCCAAGTTATACCTCCCTTAGCCTTATCAGTCCCTCATCTTGTGAGAAGGAGGATCTGTTCATTTGCAAATACATCTAAGTGTAATAGTGAAATTTGTTTAAACATACCTTGATATGAGACTTCGGGTACTTTTCATATCAAATAATTCTTATTTTAATTACCTTTAAAAGTATCACATGTACACACTAGCATATGTCCACTGTAAGAATTTCTCTGGTGCACCAGGATGGGATACCCCGCTATACAAATGCCACTCTAGATAGTATTTATAGAGCTTTGATGTAGTGAATTATACTTTCTGAGATGGCTGTGAGAGCAAAGATTATGTAGTCTTGAGACTAATCTGAATAGAAGTAGACATCCCTCCGATCTATTTTCCAGTGGAGTCTCTACTTACCTCTTAAATATTCCCTTTTGTGTCTAAACTCCCCTCTGCCCCTCCGCTATGTATCATATTACCCATTTTTATTTCCTTCATAGTATGTATCTCAATCTGTAATTCTCTTACTCATTGGTTCGTTTTATTTATTTATTTATTTATTTTTAGAATGTATCCACCATGAGGGGAAAGTCCTTACCTGCCTTATTTTTTTTCACCTGTGAATCCTTTTATATCTTGAGTAGTGTCTTACACACAGTTGGTTCTCAGTAAATGTCTATTCATATAATGAATGATGAATGAATGAATGATTAAACTAACCCATGAGTAACCTCACATAAGTTCATAAGATATATGAGAAAGAGATTTTTGTTGTCAATAAATGATGAATTTACATGAAATGTGAATAGTGGGTGAGGGAATCTAAGATATACTTATATTTGCTTCTTCTGCAAAAGTAAATGATCAACTAAAATTTATTCACTGCAGAGTTCAAAACTGTTTTGTAGTTCATGTAGATGAGTCTGTGTGTCATCTCATTTTTTAAAAATTTATTTTGAAATGAAAGTAACAAATGATATGTTAAACATTTCTATTTAACAATAAATTATAGATACATCTCTTTAGCCTGGTAATTACAAGGCCACTGAATATTTCAAGCCCTTCTCAACAAATATAATGGAACTTGTTTTGTTGTCCAGTTGTCCATTATTACAAATATATTTTCCAAGGGAGAATTTGAGGTTTTTTGGAAGTACTGCTGTCTCTGAAATATAGGAAATGTGCTCATTAGTTAATGTTTGATCATTTGAAATCTATTTCATTACTGCTGTTAGTAGTAGGAATATAAAATTAATTCTATTTGAATTTTCTGTGTGTTGTGATTTAAGGCAATATATTAAAAGTAATAGTTAAGGATGTTTATAAGTTATAAGATAATATATTTAAACAAACAAATGAATGAACTAAGTTTCTACTATGTAACTTTCTACAACATGAAACAACTAATTGCTCCTCTTCTGTTGCATATGTGTGGTCATCTTAATGTGTTTGCTTAGTGACTACAGTGAAACAAGCTTTCCCCTAAGCTTTGAGATTCCTTATTTTATGTATACTGGGTAATCAATATATATTTTACTTTATTTATTTATTTTTTTTAATTGGGGAACAGTGTGTTTTTCCAGGACCCATCAGCTCTAAGTCAAGTAGTTGTTTCAGTCTAGTTGTGGAGGGTGCAACTCAGTGGCCCATGTGGGGATTGAATTGGCAACCTTGGTGTTATGAGCCCTGTGCTCTAACCACCTGAGCTAACTGGCCGCCCCCAATATACATTTGTTTAAATGTGTGAAAAGACAGCCTGCTACTCGTAGGAATGTTGCCCATTGATCTCACATTATGGGAGTTTGTCAACCTGCCATCAAAACAATATGTGATATTATTTTTCCATTATTTGTTTGCCAAATACATTTTATGAAGATTAATTAATAAAATTCTAAGCATATGGTTTGAAAGCAAACTATTTTAACTTTACATAAAACAAAAATCCAAATCCTCAAGAAAAAAATAATTCTTGAGCAGCTATATAAATGTTGAATGATTGGTCAACTTAGATAAAATATGAATAGTGATGGTGGCATTATGTGGATATTAGAATATTGTCTTTTGAGAATTGAGATTGAATACATAAGGCTGAAGGTTTAATTAGAATGGTTTTGAGGGTTCTGTACAATGACACTGGATACATGAAAGGAGTTTATAAAAAGACCTTGGCACAAAGGAACAATCTCTCTGTGCAGCCAGAGGAACTTTGATTTGAATCAGAGACGGCAGATGATCCAGCATCCAATGGATGCTGAACCAAACATTTTCCTCGATTCCACATCAAGGCCAGTAACTAAAATTTTTACACAGTTTCATTATAATCACAGAAAAAAAAATGAGAAGGGACTAAAGACAAATTTACTCTGTTGGTTATGTATAAGAAGTGTACTGTTTAGGATTTGAAATCTCTTATGTTTGTGGCATAGAAGATATATCACTGCTTTATATTCTTGAATAACCTGTTTCAAGAATACAGAGTGAATACTCTTGAATACCTCATTTAATGGTTTTAAATGGAAAGAAATCCTCTTAATATCCAATCAAAATGTTGGCCTATAGCTAAATTCTCCCCTCTGATAACAAGAAAGATCATTTACTATGAAGATAAATTCTTAAAAACCTCTCACCTGTACTTAGTCTCCTCTTCAATGTAACCAAATAAAACTATGAACAGATATTTTTGCAAATAGCTTGGTGAGAATTAAACTTAATAGCCTGATAGTTAAAACAAGCAATGAATTTAACATTTTAAAAGGTAGCAACATTTATAAATGACAAATGCAATTATTCCAGGCGGAAGTGGATAAAGTCCAAGACGCATAATTATACTTTGTTCCTCTTGACCAGTGGTTCTCAACCTTTCACAGGGGTCGCCTAACACCATCGGAAAACACATTTTCGATGGTCTTAGGAACCGAGACACCGCTCCTCTATCCATCTCCAGGCCCCCATGCAGATACGCCCACATACGAGTACCCGGTGACCCCTGTGAAAGGGTCGTTCCACCCCCAAAGGGGTCACGACCCACAGGTTGAGAACTGCTGCTCTTGACCATTGCATTTCTTATTACATGTTGATTTCCGCTAATCTTTTCTCTAAAGAGTGTCTGGCATATTGTAAGCTGAAATGCATATACAGGGCTTAAGTACATTTTTAAAATACATAGGAGTTCTTAAACTATAGGTTAGTATATAAAACCCTAAGGTTATTGTGTAAAGTATGTAAAATTAGCACAGAACGGAGCCTGATGGTTATAAGATGAGTGCTGAGTGGCCCTTGAAAAATAATGAATTCATGCATGTGAGGAAAGGAGTGCCTTAAACATCACTGCGGGAAAACTACCATTGCAGATCAGGGCAAGCCATTGAAAATAATCAGTAAAAAGGCTGAGAAGGCTCTGCTGCACCAGTTATCCGAGAGTGCAAATCCGAATTCACATGGTGGAAATGAGGTCAAGTGGAAAGAAGCTGGGCTGTGGGCAGGGCCGGGTCAGCTCTGAGGTCTTCCCCTTGGGCAAACTGCCTGCTCTCTCTGAGCATCAGTTCCGGAGTAGTTGTAGGATTCAATTAAATAATGACATACAGTTCTTGCTATCTATGCAGTAACTGACACTATTTGGGGCAATAAATGCCAAATATAAATAATTTTGTATCAAAAAAGATTTTATGGTAGCTATGCTTTGTATGAAACTAATCATCCAATGCAGTGACATAGTATGCCCATCATAATTTATTAAGTAAATGAAAATTGTCTTAATGGATGTGATTCTGATCATGTCAGCCATTTTGAACATGGCATGCCCCTCTCTCCTCATGATTTTTGGAAGTGCTGTTTCTATTTGGAGCTTTCCTTCCCTTGCTCTTAATCTGGTTAACTCTTACTCATTTTCACATGTTAGTCCAAATTATTCCCTGAGGGCCAACTTCCATGATTAATTGCCTCCATCCTCCAAATCTAGATCAGTTTCCTTCGCTTTATGCTCTCTTTTGATATCATGTTCCTTTCATTCAGAGCCCTTCTCTCAATTTTTAATAGATGTATAATTGTTTGTTGAATATTTTCTTTTTCTCACTAGGCCACAACTTGTAGTTTTTGCCCACCAATATATTTCTAGCATTTAACACATACTAGATATACCATGTGATGAATGAATGAATGATGTTTATATTCAGTTCTGTCTTTCATATGATTTTCATATTGGATAGGAAATAACTAAATACATATATAGTCTTTTGTTGTTACCCAACTCAAAATTTGTGTATGACAATTTACCAAGAAAATACCTACATGTGTTACTGCAAAATAATATATAGAAACAGTATGTATAAAATTTTCTAATAATCATCACAATACTATACCCGTATGTTCAGGCAAGAATATATATGAATTAAATTGATAGATTTTACATGATCGAATAAGTCAGAATAAAGCCTAGAAAACTGGAACATTTTTTTAATGAGACATTTAAGAATCAGAATCAGGGAGAAATATTGGGGCTGAAAATGAGATTTTAAGAAGCCAGTGAGTCAGTTTGTCATGGTGCTTCTGTTACAGATGCTGGAGAATGTGTGGACGGGGAATTTAGCTCACACTGGGGAAAGGAAAGGAAATGAACGGAGTGGAAAAGAACAACCAGTGTTTAAGGAGAGTCGGGAAGAGGAAAAGACAGTGGGAGACCTGGCAAGAAGAAGCTAAATCAGGAGGATCTGATAACTCGTGAGGGTGGGTGGGTGGGAGAGAGGGTTAAATTGAATTCTGGAAAGCTCCAGTCATTTTTCATGAAATTCAAGGATATTCACCACCTTTAACTTAAAGCAAGGTGAAAGCCTATGTAAATATTGCTCCATCATCAGCATTTTTCATCATTGCTTCACGAAGGATTCTCTTCTGTCATTAGGGTATCCTGAAGACAACAAACACCTATGCTTGCATATGTGCACATGTACACATACATGAATGTGGGAAGGATGAAATAATCTAGCATTTGAAAGTGGCCCATGACAGGAAGTCCATTTAGGTTAGTTTTAGCTCTTGCTTCTAAGCAATTACAAGTATATCAAAAACATGTATGCCCGACTTTTCTCCTTAGTAGCTAGCTTGTAGTCAATTTAAATACATGAAATACATTTCAATACAGATCTAAGTGGATAGAATCTTATATGAGAAATAACTTTTATAAATCAGCATATAAATAGAAATAAACTTTTGTAAAATTATTAGTGAAATTTTCTTAAACTGATGAATAGCAAACATATTTTTATGTACTATGTTAGCTTGTAATTTATTGGTCAAGATTTTTCTGGAGCATGAGTTGATTGACATTTCTTTAATTGAACATGAAATAAGGTAACCCCGTGTTTGAGTCCAACTAGTATGAAAAAAATGTCATACATGATGATGCCTAAGCACAGTGGTGTTTGTGTTAACTTTACATCCACTGTAACTTCACTAGGAGTGCTAAACCTCTGAAAACAAAAATGTTCAGAAAAAGAAGAGACTGATAGAGGTAGCACTTAGTAGAAATGCAAACATTAGAACTGAGGGTGAACCTCAAAATAGTGAAGTTTGGGGAAAGACCATGGTCTTGGGAAAGAGACCTCAGGCTTAAGAAAGCTCTGGTTGGAGATTTGACCCAAGGCCAAGTTTTAGGACAGAATCACTAGTTCATGACAACCCTGGGAAAACAAATAAATGCATAATCAAGGCACAATTACTGACAAATTTTGATTAAACTTCATTTGCTTCCAGCTGAGGCCTTGGCCACTGAATCTTAAGTTATGTTTGCTCAGATTTTAATGTATCTCCTTTGTAGACTGTTTAAAATTTGGAACCCTCTAAAGAAGTGATTGTGGCTCAGGTTCTAACCAATATGGAACTGTTTTTTTTATATCATTTTTTCTATTGCATTGAATAAATATAATGCATGCTCATTTCAGAGAATTTAAAAAATGCAGAAAAAGTTTTTAAAAACCTCTAATCCCATTTCTTAGTTATTACTCTTTTTAATATACAGCGGGTGCCAAAAAATGTATACACATTTTAAGAAAGGAAAAAACTGTGTTAAAATTATGCTGATTGATGGTAACCACTTTGAGCACTTCTTATAATTGCAGAAGTCAAACGTGACCTGTATTCATCTTTTGTTATTGGTATATACTGAGTATTACAATTTTAATACAGTTTCTTATTATTAAGGACATTGTCACAGTTGTGCTGCTGTGTGCTTACTGTGCAGTGCGATAGTGTACAGTAGTACAGTGCTCAATCAGAGCCCAGGATGTCCAGAAGCAAGAGGAAAAGCAGTGGTGATGTGGAGGGGACTGTTAGGAAGCGCAAAGCAATAACCATGAAAACAAAAGTGAAAATAATTGAGAGATTGGACCGAGGCAAAAAGATGGTAGGCGTCACTTGTTCTTATAACATGAACCGTTCAACCATTGGCTTTACATTGTATATTTGTGTCAAAGGTGTATAAGACTCACTTTGTTGGACTTACGAACGAGTTGGACTTATGAACACATCCGATTTATGAATGTTCTCCCAGAACGGAACTTGTTCGTAAGTCAGGGACTTTCTGTATTTTGCATTTATTTATTATAAAAATTTGATTTGTTATACTTTACGTTTCATTAAAATGCCAGAATACAAAAGTTCAAGAAACATTTATAAAGGAAAGTGAGAATAGTCCCCTTTTATTTCTTTGCTTCCCTGCTGATTCCATCTCTATGTGGTATGATTTGGGATTTTAATTCCACTCGTCAATTATTTTTTAATTAATAAGTGTTTTAAACTTGATCATTTCAAAAATCTTTGCTTAGGTATTCTTTTAACTATTTTATTTTATTTATTTATTTTTTTTAAGTTTACAGCAGAGGATAGTTTTATTACAGCAGAAAGTAACAGCTCTCAAAAACGAGAGGGGGTCCCAACAGGGGTGCCCTCTTTTAACTATTTTAATAGATTTGGTTTTAAAATCTGAGAATAAATTATCTACTAATTTTTTTCTATAATTGGTTTTGTGGCAGTATATTTTGAGAACATGTATGTCTGAAAACAATTTTATGTTGACTTTATAAACAATAGCTTGGCTGGATTTAAGAGTAGATTTATAGACTTTTTTTTCTCAGAGCTTTGATGACATTGCTTAATGATTTTTTTTATGTCCAATTTGCTGATAAGAAACCTGGGACCAACCAGTTTCTTGCTTCAATTTAGATAATCCATTCTCTCTGTCCTGAAGCGTTTAAGTTATTCTGTATAAAATTGATGTTTCTATTCATTGTTTCCATGCAGTATTTAATATGCTATTTATTTTACTTGGGTAATATTAGAAGCACTCCAACAAAGTTATGTGGAGTTTCCCCTAGCACATTTTGTTAACCTAGGGTATGTCCCATTATTGCCATTGCTTTTGCTACTTTAAATCCCCTTCTAGAAGTGCCAACGGTCCTGTGGCTAACCGTTGAACATACATGAGGTCCATCTAATACTTCATTTATTAAGAATAGGTCCCAGAGCCCTTTTGTGACACCTGACACTGTTATGACCCTAAATCCTGTAAATAACCTGTAAATCCAGACTAAATAAACTGCAAAAAGTTGTCTTCTATGAGACATCTACCATGGTAAGGAAATTATTGTCATGGCTATGGGTGTGCCTTACCAGCAAATGGAACCAGGGAAAGAAAATAAATAACAGAAGACCCCATTCACATTGTGGCTGTAACTGCATTCTTTGAGGACTCCTGGAAGTAATGTGCATATACTTTGAAAGGGGCCATGATCATGTTAGAGTGGCGGTGTTGGTGGTATTCGTGGTAAGAGTATCACTAAAACTTGGGAATTAAAAGTTAATGCGATCTTGTTGAAGGGGAAATTGATACATAAGAAAAGGGAGGAGGATAGAGTGATCCATGTGGTAATGGATTGGAATTGGAGACATCTGACTGACTTCATATTTAGCTTAATATAAATACAGAAGATTAAATATAGAAATTTTTATAGATACACGTAGATACATGTACTAGTATACACACACATATATTTCTTTGCTTTGTCAGTTGAAAGGGGCTAAAATCAAGGACATTCCAGTAGCAAGGAGCGTACCTACTGCCCAGATCTTGATTTTTGATGTTGTTCTGCAATCAAAGTCTAGGACAAATGGCTGATTCTAGAACAAGAAATGCACAAGATGACCCTGGGACCTTGCAGTCCCATAAAATAAGGAAATTCTCACAAAGAGTAAGACAAAACACAGTGGGGGGAGTATGTCAAAATGACATCTAGAATCAACTAAAACAGCTCCCAAGCTGGAACAATTTGAACACGAAACTAAAGTAGTATTACATTATAGCCCAAACACCTATAACCTCAGTACCATCAGGAGAAAAACATCAGACAAATTCAATCAATGATCAGCCTACAAAATACCTACCCAGTGCTCCTCAAAACTGTCAAGCTCATCAAAATCAAGGGGAGTCTGAGAAACTGACATAGCCAAGAGGAGTCTAAACAGACATGCCAACTAAGTAAATGTATCGTGGTATCCTGAATGAGATTCCACAAGAGAAAACAAAACAAAACACGTTAGTTAAAAACTAAGGAAATAAGAATGAAATATGGATTTCAGTTATTTATCAATGCGGATTAAATAATTGTAGCAAATACATCATAGTAATGTAAGATGTAATAAGAGAATAAATCAGGTGCTAGGTATATGGAAACTCTCTGTGCCATCTTCTCAATTTTCTGTAAATCTAAAACTGTTCATAAAAAAGATTAAGTTGTTTTTTTTGTTTTGTTTTGTTTTTTTAGCTAATGTGATCTGAGTATGAGGTCTCTGGCAGGTGGAGCTTAGACATGCTATTAATTTATAAAGGTTTTTAGGATTCTCACTGTATCTACTCTTTGCTCTACAAATGCTTTTGGCCATCTGACTTGTTTTCTGAGAATGGCTGAGAACAATTAACCTTTATATCTTTAGATATCTAAATCAATTCTCTCTAGAACGCAAGATTCAGGCTCACAGAACGCATATTAAATGGGAATTAAAGTAATATTTACTCACAGGGCTATATACGCTGAATGAGATGATGTATGCGAAAATTATTTTACAACTATAAAGTGCTCTGCTTTTCTGTTGTTTAGCTATAACTTTTTAAAAAGTACTCTCTCATGTTAGGTCTAAGTCCTCTTTCCCATAATTTTGTAGTACAAAGCAGGGGATAATGAAGTCCCACAGTCATGGGTTCAAATGTTGGCCCTCCTACTTTTAGCCTGGACCTCAAAGAAATGACTTAAGTTCTCTATTCTGATTTTCCTCATTGATACATGATGGTGATAATCTCTGCCTTACAGGGATATTGTGAATGTGATCATATTTGTAAAAACGTGCCTAGCTTACATGCCTAATAAATGGTAGTAGTTATTTTAATATGAGCTTCCTTTTTATGACTCAACAGTAGGTAAGGGTGAATAGGAGACCCAAGCCTTCCCAACTTCCCAACGGCGCTTCATAAAAATGTGTCTAAACCTCCATTCCAAAGTAATAAAGATGTAACATGTGGGGTAATTCCATTCCCCTTGTATTTCTCATTCTGGGATGACATCAGGAGGAAGCCTGAGGGAGAAAGCCTTTCTTTGGCAAATAGCTTCTGTCTCCTAATGGAGTCACATCATGTAAAACGTGATTCCCCGTAATTGTCAGGAAAATGGACAATTCTTTATGAAGACTCGATATTAAGTAGAAGGGGGATAACCCTGCAGGCAAGTAGGAATCCTTTAAACCTCTATGTCCAGAGCCTCTATGAAGCAAGGTCAGACTCCTCGCTGGACAACCTCAGTAGATACTATATGTGTAGACAGCACGTGAATGGTACCCTCTGGACTGTGCCAAGCGTTGATGCTGCCTCCAATCTACCCTGCCAATCAATGACCAGATGTTCTATAATTATCTTTAAGGTATAATTCCTAGATATTTGTGCTTTCGTCTTTCCTTCAGGTTAACTTACTGGATCTCAAATATGAGTGTGCAGATATATGAGTTTTCTTTTTTTTTTTATGGGTTTGACATTTTTTTCAAGGGATTTTTTATTAGAGTGATTTTGACATCAAGAACGGCCCTTACAATTGGTCTTTCTACTTACTCCCCTCCAACACTTGATGCCACTGTATTCCCAGGAGAGATCTCAAGTCACTGCAGTGTTTGCTAATGCTTGGTAGCTCAGCTGGATTCTTCCATGAAGTGTGTATCAGGATCAGATTTAATCATTGATCAGCATTCATTGAAAAGACCGGTAGTCAGTCTGTTACAGCTTTCCCACTAGTCAACAAATTTACTTGAAGTTATATCTGGTTAAAGAGCTGTTTTCTTCTAACATGTTTACTAAGCAAGAGAGTGCAAAAGAGAGCATGCACACTGACCAATATATTTCACATTAAAGAGAGTTAATTCCTATTTTGTTTTTCTCAAAGGTGTCTCTGCTGCGTTGGGTTTTTGCTGTGACCTTTAGTTACTCAGCTGGTTTTCTGTTTCTCTGAACTTTCAGTTTGCCATAGGGAAATTGAAAATCCAGGTCCAGCTGAGAATCTTTCCTAGAAAAGAGTGATTATACATTCCTGCCATTATTTTACAAAAGAGGCACACAACAAGTTACATTTGGCCACCTGAAATATCTTTTTCATGAAATCTTATAGTAATTTCCAAGAAAACCCAAAGTAACCTCTTTGGGAGGCTGAGCGCTCACTGTAGCTCTGATACTTGTTTATTATATTTTAGCTCCTACAAGTGAAGGAGGTAGAACTTTCATCTAAGACCCGCTGGTTCATTTAATAACTGGGTGCCCTTCAGCATGGTGCCTAGAAGCAAATCTTGGTAAATAGTAACTCAGGTTATTTCCTTATTTTTGCAATTCTCAGATTCACCATCAACTTACAAAACTTGAGAAGAAGGAAAAGAAATGTTGACAATACCAGGTTATGAGAAGTACACCATTTTCAGAAATGTTGTTACAGAAAAGCATGTCTTATCATAGGTATGGTGATAAGGATGACGATGACGATGATGATGATGGTGATGGTGGTGGCGGTGGTGCTAATAGATGGAACATTTCTGAAACCTTTATTATTAGAAAAGTCTATAAGTATGTTCATGGAGCATAATATCTCTCATGACCAGTGCATCATGTCAAATTTTGTGTCATTTGGTTTCAGGTAAAGGAGTCCAACTATTTAATTATCTCATCATTATTCCTGAAAATATGAGATTATCCCTATATACATTAGAAAAAATTAAAATATTAAGCTTCCTAAGAGTCAATAAGTGTGGTTTTTTTTGTTTGTTTGTTTGTTTTTAGTGAAGTGTGATTGGGTTCCTCCATTTATGTCACAGAGTCACAGAGTTTGAAAAACCCTTAGAATTCAATGGTCTAATTATACAAATGATCAATCTGAAGTCTAGGGAAACTGAGTAGTTTGCAAAAGGTTGTACTGCGACTTATTTTTTGTAGCTATGTATGTATATATGCCCGTATTTTCAGAAGAAAACATGATAGCATCTTACAACAGTACGTTGTGCAGAATAAGTGCTCAATAAATGCATGATAGTTTGTTGTACAGTAAACATTTGCATAGAAATAGAAGTTATATTGGTCATATATGGAAGTGGCTGGCTTTTTTTTTTTGAGTTGATGCATGTGTGTATTTATTTAGAAAATAGTTATCAAATGCCTCCCATTTGTAAGACACAACTGACTTGCCAAAGGTGACATAGGTATAGAGTGATGGATTCAGGATTGAAATCCAGGATTGCCTCACTCCAACAGCCAGTACCCCCCTTTTTTAAAAAAAATTAAAGTACAGTTGAAATATAGTAGTATATGAGTTCCAGTATACAACATAGTTATTCAACATTTATATACCTTACGAAGTGATCACTGTGATAAATTTAGTAACCATCAGTTACCGTGCAAACTTATTATGATATCATTGACTATATTCTTTATGCTGTACATTACATCCTCATGATGTACTTATTTTATAACTAGAAGTTAGTACCTCTTATTCCCCCTCACCTTTTTGCCCATCCCCAACCCCCTCCTCTCTGGCAACCATCAATTTGTTTTCTACATTTATGAGTCTGTTTCTATTTTGTTTTGTCAATTCATTTGTTTTGTTTCTTAGACTTCACATATAAGCTAAATCATATGGTATTTATCCTTCTCTGTCTTAATACCCTCTATGTCCATCTGTGTTGTTGAAAATTTCATTTTCAAGATTTTAATTTTTATGGCTGAGTAATCTTCCATTTTATATACATACCATATCTTCTTAATCCATTCATCTATTGATGGACAATTAGGTTGCTTCCATATTTTGGCTGTTGTGAATACCACTGCAGTAAACATAGCAGGTTATTTGTTTTTTACAGTTTATATCTGTACTGTATATCCCAGTGGAATATTTTTGTGAATCAAACATTTTAAGAATGTACCTGGATCTTCCATTGGAAGTGACTTCTAGAATTCACTCTAAATTTCTCTACCTATAGCCATCTCCTCCCCTTAGTTTCTCTGTTGAGTAGTTCATGATCTGTTAATGTGCACTTAAATACATTGGAGTGATCACATTCCTAAAAGAACATTGCTGGAGCAAAATAACCTACCTACTTGCAGTTTAAGTCATTCCCTAACTTTCCAGTTGCTTGAAACTAATTTTAATCCCAAGTGAGACATAGCTCTAGTTCCATGATCTTTCTCACCACTTTTGACAATGAGAGCAATTAAATCTTTCTGTTAACAATATTTTTACTTAAAGGAATATATAATTTAGGGGGCAATTCCTTCTTTCAGTTCAAAGCAACATCATTTATCTATTTATATAAGCCTAATATCTATTCCCCATTCTTGGTATCAAATCAGTCGCCAAGTCCTGCTTTTTTATGTCTTTAATATATCTTGAATCCCTTTCAATCCCATCTGTCTCTGTTATCACTGACCTAGTTCCAATCATTATCACCTTTCACCTGTACTCTCCAAAGGTACTGTGTGGATATTCCCAATCCAGTTTTACTACCTCCCAACAAATCTTTCAACTGCTGCCTGAGAAATGTAAATATGATCATACTGCATCTCTGTGAATGCGACCAACTGCCCCAGGGAGAGGTTCCATTTGCACAGCATGGCACACAGAAATGCCGTGATCCTGTCCTTGCATTCATTTACAGCCTCATTTCTCTGCTCTAGTAACACAGAATTGCCTCTCTCACACAACCTGCTGTTTAGTGGTTAAGTTTTCCCCCCAGCTCCTTTGAACTTCTGCGCCTTTCCCCACCATTACCACAATGAAAGTCTCTATCTCAGACATAACATATTATAATGAATATACATTATCCATCTCTTTGTCTAACACAGACTGTAAGTCCCTCAATGACAAGCCCATGCTTTATTCATATTTTATCAATGGGTATAATTTATTTCAAGTTAAAAAATCTCAAAGTATAATTCATATCTTTATGGTGGAAGAAAATTCTAGTCCTCAAATGTGCCTCTGAAAATATGTCCAATAGTTATACCATACATATGCATCTAATATCTTCTCCAGTATATACAAAGAACAGCTATTATAAATTGGGAGCTGTATACTATATTATACATTATGCATTATGTATTATAAATTTAGACATGCAATAGTTACCAATCTTGTCCTGTAGCTGCCTGAGGCTTGGCTTGGGTAGCTATGCATATTCAAAACTGAAATCAAACCCAGTGAGAGGGAGAAATAAGAGAAAATCCTAAGAATTAGAACTGAATCTTTGAATTATATTTATGTTAGTCTCATAAGGCTTTGTTTTATAAATTCTTATTCTAAACAACTATAATTCAAATTCAATTACATCTGAGTTCTTGGTTAAATTGCTAATGAATTAAATGCCTGAAAACATTGCTATTTGCAGCCTATTTTAATTTCTTTAATTTTGAAGAAATTATGAAATAAAGAAATATAATCGCTATGTCCTATCCCATAACTACTTCATATCTGGTTACCCATGGCTGGAATTAGAAAAACATGTCTATCTCTTACCTTTCCTTTTTTAGTTTAGAGAGCATCTCTTTTGCTTTGATATTTATACAGTAACTAATAGAGTAAACAGTTTGCTCTATTTTGACTTAGAAAAAAAATCCCTAAATCTTGCTATATCAACTATAAGATTAGAATTTAAAGTGTGTAGATGACTTTTTGCACAGAGTGGTCACTCCACAATCAGTGTCCATTGAATATATAAAGTGTTGTTCACAGCTATCTATCTGTAAACTCTGTTGGAAAGCTGCAAATTCTGAAAGTAGCCTCAAGTTACATCAACATCTGAAATGCCTGCATCATTTCAGAAACCAGTTCAAAGGGAAGGAATCATGCCCAATATTCTAACATGATAAATGATTTAATAATTTAGTCACAAGATAGTTCTCCAAAGCAGCCTGCAGTTACTCAAATATTTTCCACCCTTTCTTCTCTTAAGCAAGAGTAGCCCATCTCATAAATAGGGCTCCCTGTTAGTTTGGTGTTCATGATGAAATATTAGAACTTTTCCTTGGAAGTGCTGCCTTAAAAATTGGCAAGTGAAACAAACTGAAATAACAAAATAAATACATTTTCCTAGTGATTTAGAAATGGTCTTCTGTATCTATGCTATGATTCAGTATGAATTTACTACCAAAAATTATTTTGATATTAACTTAGTTAATGTTTCCATGGTATGCATTATTTTCATCTTATGTTGAACTCAAAATATTTCAAAGTGCCTTGTCTCACATCTTTATGTCATCTCTTTGGTGGTAGTGGCCATCTTCTCTTACTCTCAAGTCTAGATTTTTGCTTTTGCTTTTTTTGAGGACTCAAACAAATTTCCAGTCCTATTACTTGTGGCTTGTTACATTTGTTGAAACAGTCACAATCTAAGTGAAAGTGGCTAAATATGATACGCTATATTATGTAAATCATCACCAGAACTAGCAATTTAACACTTGTGCAGTGAATCAAGTTGAGTTGAAGGACCTGTGTAAAATCCCAAAAGCCAACAGCTATGCAGATGGCATTGGAATCCTGTTTTCCAGTATAATGCACTTCTGTTAACACTGTGGTACCTACCTGGATGTATTCATCCTAAGTGCTGGCGTTCCCTTGTCCATTGATTTTTCTCCAGATTAAAGGTGACATTGATCCCTCCATTTTCTCCTCTTTGCTGCTCTGTGACCTGCAGCCTTGTTAGTGTGATCCCTCATCTACTAGTCTAGCAGAAGCCTCTGAGAAAGCAAGTCATCTACTTTATCAGTTTCATAGAAGTGTCTCAAACTTGTTGACCAGGGAACATGTTTATGATGATAATTTTGGGTCAGATTACTATAGCGACAAAATACCCACAGGTGTTAGGTAGAAATAATTCAAACTAATATGAAAATAGAGGCAAAAAATTATCTCATTAAGTACTTGCTTAATAAATTATCAAAATATGACTTCTGTTTATGATACAATAAAGATGTTGAAGTTGTCAACCCGTGACATAGCCTATAATCACTGAATAGAATCATCCAATAAAATGGGGAGTTGGTAAACACTGCCTGTATCTTCCTGCTAATGGCAAATTATTTCTTTTTGCATCAGATGATCACCAAAGTTTTCCATAAGTTCACAAAGGAGGCAAATTCTAGAATCAGACTCTCCGGATTTAATTTCAACTTTTCCATTTACTAACTGATTTTGAGAAAATGATTTAAGTCTGTTAAGCTTCATTTTCTTTATCTTAATAAGAAAACAGATATGTGCTTAGTACAGTACTTGATAAAAAAGTAAGAAATATGTTAGCTATTAAAAAGGAAGGGGAGAGAGCTAATAATTATTGGGTATGTAACTAACTTTGATATTAGTTAAGCAGGTAATGTAACAATATCCATAAGTGAGGAGTTTCGTGATAATCATTCATTGTCACTGAGTGACAACTATTAATATCTCACTGTCTGTTAATTTCCTGAAGAACAGTGTTTAGAAATACTGACAAATGTAAGATGATCCTTTATATCTAACTATAGCATTTTTCCTTACATGATGTAGAGAAGGTCTTTATAAGATAAGATTTAAAGACACATGAAGGGAATAAAGAAAAAAATGTCAGTATCTTTAAGAACCTCTGGAATGAACTAAATAGCCAACTACACCTAACATCATGCCAGAAATTTTCTAACCTCAAAGTTTATGGAGGTCCCACGCTATCAAAATAAACGTTTTCTTTGGAGTTTACTAATAATTCAGGCTTTTTCTGCTGCTCAGTATGGAGTTGTTCCTCAACATAAAACTTAGGAGAATAATTAAGATTGTTAAAAAAGACAAAAAAAAAAAAAAGGTCCCACTGAAGTTTATAATACTAATATAGCTATATGAGCTAAACTGCATAGAGTACTTACATTGTCATATGTGTATAATAATAAGGAAAGCATCTTATTAAAAGTGATTTGATAAAAATAAAGTCTATTAATCTAAGAAAGAACAGATAACAAGTCTAAGTAAAAGTGGGGAGTTGAAAAGGAGGCCAGCCTCATCTGACTTTCGTAGGATGAGGTTTGCTCAGAGATGAAATCAAGGGTTCGGGATCGTAGCCTTAGGTGGTGAGAACGACCCCTTGCTCCAAGAAAGCTTAAGCATAGTGACTTCAGCAACTTCGACCAGATTCTTTAAGTGATTCTTTAAGCAGAGTGAGTTTTTCAGAAAAGCACCTCAAGGTGCTCTAAGAACTTCCTTTGAATTGTTGCGATTGAAATGAAAACTCCAGTGTAATCATAACATTGCTGTCCTCTGTCTAGCTACACTAATGAATTCTAAGAAGTAGAGCAAGAGCTACCCATTTTCTGCACCAAATACCAAGGATTTCATAGGACCATTTATTTTGCCCATCGGGGCCTCTGCCTTCCTTTGAGTAACTCTTTGACACTTACTTGGTCTCCCATCTCAGACATGTGACTGGATCGCCTGGATCCCAGAACTTCAGCTGCCCTTTTACCCCCTGACGTCCAGAAACGACAGCAGATTTACTTTGGTCTGTTGACTTTGGCATTTTGCCTCGCACTTTCCCAGATATTTTTCCAAGTAACTAACAAGATGGTGTTGTCACCGCCCTCCCAGCATAACAATTATGAGCATAAAGGTTTCTCTGTCTAAAATAAGATTCAAACTATAAGCCAAGATAAAAGTTAGAAAAAATATACATCTGTTATATATCTTTATGTCTTGCTCTAAGTAGTATTTCATGTTAATATAAAAATGTCAGTAATTTAGGTTTGGGAAACTATCCACTGATAGTAAAGCACGGGCTTGATTATTAAAAAAGAAAAGAAAAACCCTTGGGATTTCATAATTTTAGCCAACCCTACCAACTGCAGCTACCAGAAAGAACTAGCCAACATCTAGCACAGAACTGTAAACTCGAAGAAATGTTTACAGGGGCCAGACAAGAAGATGAAATGTGTGAAAAGCGCTGATTATAAGAAGCAACAGGGTATATGGTGAGGAGAACGGGGAAACTGGAAAGTACAGGCTCCATAGTGAAGGGACAGCTCCAGCTCACTGCTGACGTACAAGAATGTGGGCCGCATGTTGCCAGATCTTCCCAATTCCCAAAAGAAGCCAGAAATTTGGAATTTTACATGAAATATGCTGAGGTTTTAAAAACTAGCTAAAATTTTTTTTGCACACTGTGCTTGCCAAACACAGCATCTTTGGAGAGATCAATGCAGTTTACCACCTCTGTGCTAATGGATATTTTCCACGTATTCCTATTTTCTGGATACCAAGTACCCTGCCTGTACAGGAGTAAGTCATTAAAATAGTAACACCGTAGGGCTCATTTGAAATAACTATAAGATGATGAGTTCTGATAGAAGAAAACGAGATAAGGAAAGGACAGCAATGTTTCTTGAAAGAGATATGTTTTCACAGATTCATCCAATAGGGACCTTGCATCCTAGGATCTGAGTGACAGGGTACAGTGCAAGGAACGGGGATATCAAATGTGAACACAGAGTAATAGGAACCAAATAGGTGAAAAGTCAACAGAGACTTCCTGGTTTGTCTAGGGCTGCCCCAATTTAAAATACATTTTAAGGAGAAGGGACTGGTGGTGTGTGTATGGGTGTGTATTTTTTGTGGGGAGGAAGAAAAGAGTAATAGATCGTAGATGGTATAATTTTCAAAACTTGACAGTCAGTCATTTCATGGTAAATAATAAAGTGAGTCTTGGGTATGCTGCAGGATAGAAAACTTAGAATAATACTCTCCAAATACAAGATAAGTATTTTGATTAGAATCTGCCTGTCTGTTCTTTTGGCTTTGATTTTTTTTGTTGTTAATGTTCTCAGCGGTTCTAGTCTCAATAAAACAATTTTACCCCTGAGGTTGTATAAAGCATATTAGCAGTTTTATATTTTCTTTAATATTTAAAAAATGTCTACTTTAAGTAGGCATCATGATTCTGTTTCAAATCTGCTTTTCTTCCAGGCCACTCCACCCTATACTAATATATATCCTTTATACAAAAAAAAAAATATGTCTGGAAACATTTACCCAAATGTTCCTTTTTAAATAAAATATACAGATCTGATAAGAGGAGTCATATTCCCCACTCTTTTGCAAATAGTGCATATAAAACTATAAATTATGATGCATAACTACTGAAAGTGGGATTTAATTTTCTTCTGACCTTTTGTGGCCATTTAGTTTGCCTCTTAATCTTAATTTTTAGAAAAACATTTTTAAAAACTTATTTCACGCTCTTAGGACAATGGAAATTTGTCACAAAATTGAAAAAGTGCTAATGTTTGAAAATTAAGGAATTAAGCAATATATAGTAAGTTTGAATTTTTTATTTTAAATTTATCATCTTTTCTAATATCACTAACCAAGATCTTTATGAAGAAGCAGATCACTACAGACCCATTCTCAACTTTGTCAGGCCACAAATTTTCATCTAAAAAATTGACTATAAACCTGTAGGTTCACTGTAGAGACGTATAAATGTATTTCATGGACTGCCTGCATGTTAAAACCAGTTTAATATTGGAAACATTAATGTAACAAAATAGAGTATTGCCAAAAAATTACAAAAAAAAAAAGGCCCTGGATTTTGAGTCTCTGTTTCCAATGAGAAATTTAGTTCATAGTACTGTTAGCCAGGTACTTAGATTCTAGAAATAAATGGTTGAATAAGACCAGGTGTTTCTAAGTCAAAATTTTAAAGGGGATTGGCAGATAATATCAATGGTTGATATGGACAAAGTATAAAACATGATACAACTTGGTCTAAGTTTGTTTTCTCAGTTTTGACAGAGACGGGTACGGAAAAATTTTTCTCTACTAAATGAAATCAACATAATTAAATGATGACTAGCAAATGGCCCCTGCCTCTGTCAGAGATATACTTGATAGTGAAGGGGGTTGTGGTGGGCTGGAAAAAGCATGTCTCCTCTACGGGGGTAACTCACTCAGCTCCAGCTGATGGTTGACCTATCAAACTTCAGCCACAGTGATTCCAGCTATCCCAGGATTTTTAGGGAGCTGGGAAACCCAATAATTTATGTGAAGTCTCTTAGTTTTTAAATGTCAGTTTTAAATTGGGTGGGCCAAACAGCAAAGCTGTAGATCATGGCCTTTGGGAGACTGATGAACAGCCACGGAAGACCTATTTCAGCCCCTCACGTTGCTTACAGACCGTACCGCACTGGTTAAATATGGACCAGTGGCAGAGGCACCCCTGAGTTTGTTAAAAGTGCAGAACCTCTGGCTCTGCCCCAGACCTACGGAAACACAATCTGTTTCAACAAGTCTGCAGGTGATTTGGAGGCTTATTCATATTTGACAAGCTCTGGTCTAGAAAAGCATCAAAAAGAACAAATTGATTTTTCTCTAAAGGCCATGCCCTTGAATTTTTGGTCCTCTCTTTTTTCTTCTTGTGCTTTGCCATGTCCACCATTGACTATCACTAGTACTTGACCTGTCCTGGAGAACAGCTCATCTAGGCTCTCCTGGAAGTGAATAGGAAATGATTACAGGGTGCTTCAGTCAATGACTAGTGCATACGGTCACATCACATCACTCCTTCAACTTGGTAAGAGGTTTGCGTATTTACTGGGTGTCTCCATGTGATCCTGGAGCTCTGACCTCATTCTCCACAGCTCTTTCTTGCCATTTTGCCTCATCTTCACTCTCTCATATTTCTTTTACTCAGAAACAAAGTGGTCTTTTCCTAGATAAGCCTTGCTTACACCTCTGTTCGCTTCAGTTTCAAGTTACTGTGTCACAGCAACTTGAATGACAAGCCTGTAGGATGTCATGGGTTTAGGATATCTGTCTGCTGTGGCCTTGTCTTCCTCTATGAAATGTACCTATAGTCTCTATTAGCCAATCCTGGACTCTTATCTTGTACTTTTCTTCTTGTATATTGGCAGATTGTGTGTGTGTGTGTGTGTGTGTGTGTGTATGTAAAATATGTCTGTGTTCATTGGTATTCATGTTATTCAAAGCATTGTGGGAATTGTGTATAGTTCTATAATAATAAGGTCTCAAGAGAAGAAATCGATGCATTTCCTATGGATTCTACTCTCGTTGAGCTCACCTTCCAGCCTCACACCCCTTTTGTTTCTTCATAGCTGTTTCCAGGCAGCCCACATCTCAGCTGATCTTACATTGAAGTGCTTTAACTCACCAGTAGTTTTTATTATAAGTACCTATTTTTATTTGGCATTGTATTGCTTTGGAAGTTTATATTGCATTTGTTTCTTATAATAAACATTATAGATTAGGTGTCTGTGTTTCTATGACATAGAGGAGAATGTGATGATTGTGGAAATTAGCTAAGTAGACGAAGACCACACACACTTGAACCAGCCCTGGATTGCTGGCCTTTGGTATTTTTTGGAATCATGTTGTATCATAATTTCTCACCCAAACATGATAACGAAAGCTCCTTATAATATATTTGTATTTCATTTTATTCTCATCAAGCTAGTCAAACCCCTTGAATATAATTTTTCATCCTGGTACAATCCTAAGTTTAATATAAGTGAAAGCATGAAGTTATCAGAATTTTCTGACAGCTCATACATAGACTATAAGAGGGGAGTCAAGGAAGCCACCGAGATTTTAGATCGGTCAGTGGAAGGATACAGTTGCTATGAAATGAAATGGGGGAGAATGCCAGAGGAGCCAGTTTGGATGAGATAGGAGTCAGCAGCTCAATTTTGGAAATATTAAATTTGAGATGTATTAGTCAGAGTTCTCCAGACAAACAGAAACAAAAGGATATGTATATAGAGGTTTATTATAAGGCACTGGCTCATGATGTTATGGAAACTGAGAAGTCTCACAGTCCTCCATCTGCAAGCTGGAGACCCAGGAGAGCCTGATGTGTAGTTCACAGGCCTGGGAGCCAGAGACCCGACAGCATAGATTCCAGGCTGAGCCTGAAGGCCTGAGACCCAGGGGTGTGAAGGGCAGGAGAGGATCGGTGTCCTGGCTTAATCAGTCAGGCAGAGAGCGGATTCAACCTACCTCTACCTTTTTGTTCTGTGCAGGCCCTCAAGGGATGGATGGTAGCTGCCCACATTGGGGAGGGCCATCGGTTCAAAATTCTCTTCAGAAAAACTGTAACAGACACAATCAGACATAAGGTTTTACCAGATATCTGGGCATCTGGTGGCCCCATCAAATTGACACATAAAATTAACTATCACAAGGTACTTTTTGGATATTCAAATAGAGACATGGGTTAGCAGTTGGAGATACTGAAGGGGAATGATAACTATAGTTAATTTTGGAGTGATAATATATGGGTAAGCGTGGAAAGCCATGAAACTTGATGAAATCTCCAAGGTAGGGGGGAGTGTACATTAAGAAGAAAAGAGGTTTACTACTAACACTGGAGGAGTGCCAGTGTTTAGAGGTCAGGGGGATGAGGGGAAAAAATAAAAAAATCAGTGGAAACTAACAAGGAGCAGCCAGGGAGGCAGGAAGAAAACCTAGAGACTGTGTCACCTGGAAGCCTGGTGAAGAAGGGGTTCAGGGAGAGGAGAACAATCAGCTCCATCAAATGCTTCTGACAAGTTCAAGTGGATGAGAGCTAAAAACTGGCCAGTGAAGTTAACACTTGGAAGTTATTACAGACCTTGATGAAGGAAGTGTATAGAGAGGGATGGAAGATGGGGTCATGCACTCCACTGGATAGACTTTTATGAGGATCAGATTCTAAGGAGACAGGATGGCCTATCCAAGCTTCTTGAGGAGTACGATTTGAACTGGTTATCCCTACGGGTTTAGTGTGAATTTTAGAGCAGGGAAGGGTATAGAGTCTAAAATTTTAATCATATATGAATCATAAAGTGAGGCATATTTTATGTGTTCAAATTTTAAAACTTTGCATATTTTTTTCACAATAATTTTTTATTTTTTAAAGATTTTATTAGGAAATTAAGGGAGGGGCACAGTGTTGGGGAATTGGAGAAGGGGAACAGCCAAGTTGTTGTCCTTCAGTCTTAGTTGTGGAGGGCTCAGCTAGCTCAGCTCCAAGTCCAGTCACCATCTGGCTGCCCGTGGGCAGCTCGTGGCCGCTAGCTCAAGGTGCTGTGTTCAGTCTTAGTTGTGGATGGGCATAACCCACCATCCCATGCGGGAGTCTAACCAGCAACCTTGTTGCTAGGAGCACGTGCTCTCACCAGCTGAGCCATCCTTCCGCCTGTTGGCAGCTCATTGCCAGCTCAGCTCAGGTGCAGCTCACTGGCCCATGTGGGAATCAAACCAGTGACCCTGTTGGTCAGAGCTTGCGCTCTTAACCAACTGAGCCACTCAGCCGGCCCCCACGGTAAACTTATTATTCACCAGCTATCAGAGACTCATAATTTAGTCAACTTAATTTCTGTTCCTAATGTCTGCTTTTCTTCTGTTTGTTCTATTGTTTTTTCTGCTATGTACCAATTGCCCTTCTTTTCTTCGGCTACTCTCTTGAAATTTTGACCTTATCTTTGTTCCTGTAGCCGACTTCCAAATCTGCTAAATGGGCTTCTCAGTAGAAGAGACGATTTTGTTCTCATCAAATTTCTCTAAGTTAGAGTCTATGACAGCTTTCATGCCTGCCTCTGTGCTTCTCCATGGAAAGAGAACCTGATAATTTTATTGCTTGGTTTGTTTGATTACTTTCAGTATGCCGTCCTAAACTCTGCTCTCACAAGCTAGTGACCTTGAGGGCAGAGAAGGCACACATTCTGAACACGAAGAAAATTTAACACAGGTAATGTCAGCAGTTATGAAGTCCTCCTGGGTCTAATGTGGAAAACGAAGCTCACCTGCAGATGCCTCACTCTTTATGACTCCCCAAACTTGGACTCTTTTATCATAGACCATTTCTTCTCTCGTTCTTTGAATCAACCAGAAAACTTTTTTTCAGATTGAATTTGTCACTTCCCTTTTCTACCAGTCTCAGCTGAGCTACTCTGGCTCCTTAGAGAGGACTGTTCTCTTCTTTAGTTTCTTTTTGGAGTTTCTACATTTGCTTGAATATGCAGCTCTGAAATTCCCCAGTAATGTCTTTCTGTCATACCCTCTGGATTTAGCAATAGTCACCCACCATATGCATGTACATGGTGGTTTGGGAAGAAGTGATGGGGCGGTATGAAGTGATTTCATCACAGTTATCTTTACCTATATTCCTATCTCTGAAACAAGTGCTTTATATTCTTAATGTTTATTTCTGACATTATATTTTTGTTGTTATACATTGTTTAAAAAAAATATCTCCTGAATCTTTGACTTGATATTTTATTGATGGTGGTGTTTCTCTGAATTATCTTTCTTACTTAATCATCTCTAATTAGGACACTGCTATACCTGAAATTGGCTTCAAAGCTGACTGTGCTCGCTCTATGAATTGGTCAGTTCCACCAAACCCACAGTTTGACTGGCTGGTCAGCCACTTCATTGAATGAGCCATATTGGTGTTTTTAATAATATGTTGTATAGACAGCCCCTATGAAAAATTCAATACAGATTAACCCAAGAGGTAGGTGGTCATGAAAACCAAGTCAACAGGGAATGGAAAGGCACAGCAGTACTTATTAAATTTACTTTAGAACTCCTGCCAAATTCTCTTAATTCTATCCTAACTTACTTTGGGCTTAAGACCAAAAGTTGTTTTTTACTATTTTCATTATACCCCTGTCTACTCTAATTTTCCTTCCACACTTTACCCACACAAGAGTTGGTGATGTTATCCTGTTGTGCTGCTCATGCCACATGGTTAATTAATTTGAGCAAGTATCTTGTTTTTAAAAATATTAAGAAAGAGATCTGGAATAAGTATGTATTCAATGTACAAATGAAGGAATGAGAAGTTATTCTCATACTTATTGCTCAGTGATCATAAAGCCAGTATGTTCTTCCACTGATCACTAGATGCCTTTGGCTATATCTGAAATTATTTTATTAACCTCCCCACCTCTCCTTTGGCATAACAAAATGTTATCTGTATCTTTAAGGACTTGGTACTTTTTAAATATCAACTGGAATCTCAAAATTCAGATTCAAGATCATTTGTTTTTGGTTTCTGGACAGCCACTCACGGCGGCTTGAGGGCTGCTCACGCTGGCTGCTGGCTACACACGGTAGCCCATGGCAACCCACTGCCACAGGGGCTGCAGCCTACGCTGTCGCCGGCGACTCACGGCAGCCCAGCTCCAGGTTGAGCTGTTGTTCAGCATCTTAACTGTAGAGGGCAGTGTCACTGGCCCTCATATGTGGGATCTGAACCGGGGCCCTCTGGCATCCCAAGCCAGTTCTTAACCAACGCGCCACTTGGCCGGCCCTGAGCTCGCACTCTTGAGCAAGCTCTTAAACAACTGAGCCACTCGGCTGGCCCTCAAGATCATTTGATGTATTAAAAGCTATAGTATTTATTTGGGGGAAAAAATCCAAAATGTATCATCTCTATTTATACTTATTACTGATAATATATAAGAGGGAGGGGGAGTGGTTTTCTTTTCCATGCATTTTTTTACATAATCAGTGAATGATTTTGTTTGAAAGGAATTATCTTTAGATTTTAAATCATTACCTCAAATACTATACTTGTAGGGGGAAAGAGTACCATATAATTTTAAAAGTAGCGAGACATTCAAACTGCATAAGTCTAATTATAGGATGGTGAGAACCTAGAAAACTTGAGTGATTTGTCAAACTTATGAAAGTTTGGTACCATAACTGCTAGTATTTTGTTTTGTTTTGTTTTTTCCATTTACTTTCAAATATATTCAGTTTATATTTTCAGTTCACCATATTCAGTTATAGATTTACATCCACTGGATTTTATCTTCACATTTAATGCATTCCTCTTGGAAGTTTTTTGAAGTAACCATAATGCAACTTGGAATCTAGAAATAATATGATTATCTTTGATAACAATCATCATTATTTTACTGCTTAACCAAAGCTATATTGATGATGGCTGACCAGATACATAAAAATATTAGCACAAATGTTACCGCAATAATTTACTTTTGTGTGTTGATCACAATGGGAGCTTGTTGAGCTAACTGGAACGTTTGAGATCGCTGCTATGTCATGAGTTCCTGCTAGCTCCCTTCACTTTTCTGATTGCTGTTCCTACAGTCCACTGAGTAGACAGCCTACCGTGAGACCTTGCCCCCTCTGGGCACTTCTGATTAGATAAAGGGTGGACTTTCGATCCAAGCTATGTCAATTCTATTTCTTCCCCCTGGAAATTGTGAACCATGGGTACTGGGTGTATTAGTTCAGAAATATCAGACCTGGATTTGCCATGGACCTGCAGAGCAGAGAAATCCAATTCACTCCCGTAAGAGAAGAATGAGGCCAAGAAAACCAGGCCTGAAAAACATTAGAGACAAAGACAGAGAAGGGAGCAGAGAAGGAAGAAGAGTGGGGAGGAGGGGAGGAGAAAGGAGGGGAGGGGAAGGGAGAGGACAGACTAAATGCAAGGGAGCTTTTGTTCCCAAAGGCTTTCCAATTAATTTTAATTACCTGCTTATGGGTTCTCCAGACCCAGCAGACTGCCCTTAGGACAGACAAACCTCTGAATCTTCATAATAAACTCCCTTTTTCAGCTAATTTTTTTTTGTATGAGTTTACATTTATTGCAATCCACATAAAAAGACTTTTTTTTTTTTTTTAACTTGAATGACACATTGAGACAATCCTTAATACTGCCAGGAAGGAAAGATGACTGGAGGGAGTGGATTAGGTTTAAAGGATTCAAGTATAATCTTCAGGCACTCTAACAGTGTTAAAAGTCTGACTCAGAACCAGACAGCCTGGGTTCAAATCCTGGCTCCACCACACACCAGCTGTATGATTTAGACAAATTTCTTGACATCCTTCTGAGTAAAATGAGATAAAAATAGTACCTACCTCACAGAATTGTTGTGAAGACTTAATGATTTAATCCATATAAAGGTTCAGATGAAAGCCTGGCACATAGAAAATTGATACGTATTAGCTATTAAACTGTTATAATGTTTTTATTAACTGGGAATGAAATGGCTAACACTATATAACTTTAAAGAGAATCAGTATTTCACAGAGGTTGCCAACCTCTATCATTACTTACTATTATACAATAGTTGCATCTTTCTTCATTTCTTCACCACCATCCTGGCCCACCTCTATGGCTTCAGCTACCTTAAAAGCAGCCTTTCTAAACTCCATTATCTCCACTCTCTAAGAAGTTATGTTGATTGTCACCCATTCTCCAAAAAATCTAAACTCTGAATTCAAATCTGAAATTATCTGTCCAGCTCTCTGGATCTTTTGTAATTTGATTTTCAGTCACCCTGTTCTCTGTCCCCATGAATCCGTTCTCCTTCCTCTCCCAGGCACATGTCTTTCATCTCTAACTTTACTAAATTTATTTTGAGTGTCCTGTGTGACAGGGGCGTGATAGCTCCTAGGTAAACAAAAGTAAGGTACAGTTTCTTGCATCATGGAATGCTAGAGTGATGGGGGAAGCATACACACTACAGTTTGTTGGCATTTGTAATAGACAAACTATATAAAAAGGATCATAGGAACAAGATGCCTAATTTGGGGATGAGGGGGACAGAGGTCAGGCTCAGTAGACATGAGAATCCTTCCCCGAGGAGATATGACTTAAAGAATTAATTGAAACTTACCAGGTGAACAAAAGTGAAAGGGGGCATTCGTGTCAGCATGGACAAAGGATTGGAGTCAGGAGAGATGAGAGTTCATTCAGGTAACCAGTGATCTGTTCCCAGTCTGAGTCTTTGAGAATTGTTTTTATGTAGAAAGCCTTTCCTCCTCGTCTTTCTCCAGTGTGAGCCTTGGGTAGAGTAGTTTCTCCTAGCCACCAGGTGAGACCTGTGGGTCGCCCTCTCATATCTCAAGATCTAACTCAATTGCATCTCTTATATGAAACTTTTCACACACCCTCCGGACTCCTGGTTCTTCCCTTGTTATAACTAGTAACACAAGTCACTAGTTATCTCTATCATACACTTCTATGTGGTAGTCAATTATGCTTATTCATCTGTATTATATATATATGACTCTTCACAACAATGCTCTATAATAGGTACTATTATTACACCTGATATTTAGTTAAGAAAGCTAAGGCTCCAGCTCCATCTCCTAAGGCTGCAAACACCTAAGAGGCAGCTATTATATACAATAGATTGGACACATGCATGATACTGAGCAAGTGAGCAAGCTCAATAAACGTTAACTGACTGTAATATTTCTTGTCTGAATATTCCATGAGTGTCACATACTTGTAAGTAGGTGTGGGTGTATATGAACTTTTTTTTCTCAACGTGAATGGCTGAATAACGTTAGTGGCCTGTGTATTAAACACAGCGATTGCCACATTTTTTCTTGCATAAGATTCTCGAAAGCCAGAAATATACTCTTCCCATGTAGAAGCTATAATGTTGTGGTTAACAGTGGTTTTTTAGCATATTTTCTTATATTTTATGCTTATTTTAAAACATAATGAGGTCTTGTACATAAGTAGCAATCGCAAATTATATGTTTATTTGTCAGCAGGATGTTACAAAACAACTTCTATTCAGAATTGCTTGTTTTCACATAGAGTACTAATTACGTATTGGAAAATATACATAAATATTAAAATAACTATTGTAGTTATAATATAAAACCAACAACATATGCCTCTAGAAAATATTGGAGCTGACATATTATTTATGACTTCTTTGGGTTAAATATATTGTGCTTCACTGAAAAGCTTGGAAGTCTTTTATTCATTTATTTGTTTTAGAAATACAAAATGGTTTCCAAATGGGCATCACAGACCAAAATGTGCATAAATGTATCTGTTAAAAATACAAAACAATGATACTGATATTTTTTAAGAGGGAGAAAATGCACTTTAAAAATAATAGATCCTTGTTACACTCTAGCTTCTGGTCGGTATCTGAACAGTTTTGTTGATCATGTAAATTTCATTTTATAATGTTTGGCTTTTTCACTACTTTTTCTGAAAATAATATTTATTAGAAAAATGCGTGCTCTTCTTTGATAATTGACTTTAGATAGAGTTAAACGACTTTGATTCATGGAATGGATGGATTTTCCCACTGCTTTCCTATTCACAATATTTCAGAGAAATGTTCAGCATACCATTCTAAGAGATTTTCCTCCTTTGCATAATTTATAGATCAGGTTGCCCCTTCTGTATAATAATGGCGCTTTCTCCTTGCCTATGAAAATAGCTTGAATAGTTTGTATATAGAGAATTTGAAAGTAAAAACAAACCACAAATTCCATAGTTCAGTGAAAAGAACATAGATGTGGAACTAGGCAGACTGCCTTCAAATCATGTCCCCTCCATTTTGTCTGACCCTGCTCACACTCCATCATTCTTGCAACCTCGGCTCCTTGATCTGTACAATGGGGATAATAATTTTTGCCTTACAGTTTTGTTGTGAGGATTAAATTAGATACTAAATATAAAGTCCCTAATATAGCATGTAACCAGTGATCAGCATATGACTTTTCTTATTATTAGATTTACATTGGTAGGTATAGAATTTTAAAAGTTTGATCATTAAAGATGACATAAATTTTAAAACAGAAAATAAAAATCATTAAATGGATCTGAACATATGTAGTTGATCATTTTTCAGCAACATTTTTCTTCCTCAATCTTGCTGAAACATCAGTTTAGTTTAGAGAGTCCTGTTTCCTTTCAGATAATGACTCCATTCCACCCTGGTCAAAGGTGATCATGATGAATCCTGATAGGAGGAAGAAACCCACGTAAGACCAACTCAAAGTCTGCAGAAAGAAAAATCATGTTATGAGGAGACCGTGACGCTATAGGCTGGTGCTTGTAGGCCCGGAAGGAAAGGCAGACCATCTCGTTAGTTCTCTTTTCACGAGTTCTTGATTGGAAGATTAGCAGATACAACACACTTTTGCCTTTGAAAATCAGCTTCTGGCATGAAGTGCAGCCACCTTTTAAATGCATCACCGATTGTATACTATGACTCAGTGGAAATGAAGAATTTATTTTGCAGTTTTTTTGTACAAATAATTTTTCATAAATGCTTTGTAGATTGTGGAATAATCTCTTCAATCTTTATGACTATCACAAATGCTACTGAAATAATTGGACCAGCATCAGAGGTTACAGTTACATTGTACATAGGATTTAAAGGTACCACAATTTACTTTAAACACACAAAAATGCATGTCTAAAAATGAATTTAGTGTACATCTCCCTGGTAAGATAGATGCCTTCAGGGACTAAAATATATCATCATATTTAAGCAGTCATTTATATGTCTTGCTGTTGTCATTCTTGAGACATCTTTACAATGTTCCTACTATTTTTATTTTAAACTTCTTTTCAGAATAGCACTATTTTACTCTTAAGGCATTCTTAAAGTATGCCCCATAGGGAGTTCAGTTAGAGAGGAAATTGAGGGTATTATGTTTAATAGATTGCTAAAAAGTTTCCTTAATCTAAAAACTCTCTCTTGCATATGTCTATGTTTGCCCTGAACTTCAGCAATTTGCTAGTGGCTGGCCACAAGAAGTATTCAATCCACGTATTTGGGAAATTGCAGTATCCACACCTCACTCTGCACCTGAAATGAATGACACAGAAAGCCCTGGCACCCCACACCAGTGGCCTCTATGGAAGTATAGAACAGAAGGCATTCAGGCTATGCCTTGCGATCTATGTTCAGGAGGTTCCCTGACAGCTCAGAGAAAAAATGCGCACCCCAAGAGACCGGCTATGTGCCTCCAAAGATATATTGCTTGAAAGCTGAGATATGAAAGGAATCATGGGAAACAATAAGGTAAAACATAGAGTAAGAGGGCTAGATACTGAAGTTGTGTAGATGCTAAGCAGTAGAGACAAGCATCAGAAGAGCAGGGGAAAAGCCCCCCAAATTTCTGTATTTGGGGTAGAAGTGAATGGCCATATCTTTGTCCTTCTACCACCCTGTAGCACAGTACCTAGCAAATCATTTGGGCATGATAAAACAATTCTGAAGTAATGAAACAATAAATGAATACCCTGAGGGCAGCGCTATGTCATTTCAACTAAACATTAGCTGTCTAATAACTCAGTGGCAAAGTGTCTGGGGAAAGAGCAAAAAGCCACCTGGATAAGGAAGGTGATCAAGTGCCTCAAGATTTCATGGTAATAGCAGGTCAGAAACAGGTGATCCATGGTAGCCTTTGGAAGTTCTAGAATTTCTTTAGGAAATGAGATTAGAATCTGGCATTTTCAACAAATGTATCCAACTTGTTGACTAGTGAGAATATGAGAGTTTGCCACCAAAAAAAGTTTTGAAAACTGTGGCTCCATCATGTTAGAATTGTTGAAGATTTTTGTGCTCAATCTTGTGCCTGTGTTTCTGTTAAAAAATAAACTAATAAGGACAGATTATAGGATATTTTGCTTTATTACCGACTTAGATTCAAAGAATTGCATCCTATCCTTGACTTTTTCCACAATAGCCTGGCAAATGATGATGCATTCTATACACAAAGACACCTGTCATTCTAGCAATGCTTCTCTAATTTGTTTAATGCCAAAATTTTTATAGACTGATGGAGCAAATATTTACTTGTAAGAGTTTGCCAAAAATCAGTCCTCAAGACTTGAGAAATGTATTTGAAGCTAAAATTATTTATAGTATCCTCTATGAATGTTGTGTTCCATTACAAAATATATTGATTTTGGGCCGGCTGAGTGGTTAAGAACTGGCTTGGGACGCCAGAGGGCCCTGGTTCGGATCCCACATATGAGGGCCAGTGACGCTGCCCTCTACAGCTAAGATGCTGAACAACAGCTCAACCTGGAGCTGAGCTGCTGTGAGTCTCCGGCTCCTGTGTAGGCTGCAGCCCCTGTGGCAGTGGGTTGCCATGGGCTACCGTGTGTAGCCAGCAGCCAGCGTGAGGGGCCAGCAACCAGCATGAGCGGCCAGCAGTCGCCGTGAGCAGCCATCCAAAAGCCAGCGACTGATCTGCCTCACCCGGGAAGAGCGCAATGATGGTGCCAACTTGGGCCAATGAAGCAATGTCCTCCACAATTAGACTGAAGAACAAAAGGACCGCAACTTGTCTGTTCCCCTTCCCCCAATTCCCCAGCACTGTTCCCATCCCCCAATTCCCCAATAAAAATCTTTAAAAGAAAAGAAAGACGAAAACAAAATATATTGATTTTAGTATAGAATTAATGTTTTAAGTCACTTGTCATTAGATAAAGTTTATTCCCATGGAGGATGGAACATATTCAGAAAGATTCTTATACTGCTGATCAACACCTTTTATAACTCCAGGGTGTTCAAACCCCATTTTAAAAACACAGGCTTTGTAATCAGGCACTTCTGGGTTTAAAGAGAGATTCTGCATCTTACTTGCTGTCATTCTGTAAAAGTAACTTAACCTTAGCAAGCCTTATTTTTCATCAGTTCAAAGGGAATGATAATTACTCCATTAAGTTTATGGTAACCATTAATTGAGGCAACATAATGTACATTGTCTGAAATGTAGTACAATTGGGGATTGTATTGTATCCTCCCAAATGATATGCTGAAGTCCTGACCTAGTGTACCTGTGATTGTCACCTTATTTAGAAATTGGGCCTTTGATGATGTACCATATTTCCCCATGTATAAGATGCACCCTTTTTCAAAAAATTTGGGGTCTAAAACTGGGTACATCTTATAAAGTGGTTGTAGATCATTGTCAAGTCATTTAAGAACTGTGACTTTTCAAATGCCATAGATGGAACTGAGGACGAGGCAATATATGAGGACAGTGATTCGTCATCGGACACAGATGAGGACAAGCTAAAGGTTGGGAGTTTTGACAGTGATGAGGAGTTGTATGAATTTTATAATGAATAATAATTTTATATAACACATTTTTTTTCAAATTTTGCGCCCCAAAATTAAGGTGCGTCTTATACATGGGGAAATACGGTAATCAAATTAAAATGAGATCACACTGGTTTAGGGTGGGCTATAATCCAATTACTGATGTCCTTATGAGAAGAGGGAAACTTAGATAGACACACAGGGAAGACACCATGTGATCCTGAGAATGGAGTGATGAGCCTAAACGCCAAGGAATACCTGATAACTCTATTGCAGTGTTATGGTGTTGATTCGAATTGACCTGTTCCTAGTACATAAAATTCAATTGCTAGAAACAGTTTAAATTGCAAATGCTCACAAATCAATTGTTCAGTAATTCACGCTAGAAGTTTTCCATAAATAAACATTCAAACTAGTGATTTGCAAATACCCATATTGCCCAGTTTGGAAAATTGCGTCAGTCTCTATTAAAAGTGTCTTGTTGTGATGATGATGATGATCATCATCATCATCACTGTAGTTCTTAAAACATGCATTTTTTTCCAGAACTTTGGGAAATATGTAATGTGTACTTGAAATTTTTAATTATGTTTAAAGTGTCTAGATAATTTTTACTGTATGTCTACTATCTTCAGTTATTTCAGTGACCCTTAATAATAGTTTTCCATTTCTAGGTTACCAGTTATATCTGAATCACTCTTGTTAAAGTAACTTCTGAAGTCCATTTATGACATGTAAAAATAGTGAACAAAAGCCTGTACATAGTATAACTGACTCCAAAACATGCTATATATGGTTATGTGTTACACACACACACACACACACACACACACACACACACACATACAGTTTTAATTCTTATATCATACACACAGCAATTCTTACCTCCAAAGGGGAACCACTTAGCTAGACTAAAGGAAGGAACAAAAGGAAAGTCCAAATGCTTATGTCCAATGTTATTCAACTCACAATGGTGACTGCAGTGTTGGTAGAAAATTCTAAACAGTTCCTGTAACATTTACCTCATTCAATAAAGCACTGTAAGACTAATATATTTTAACAAGAAGAATGAAGGTTATAATGATAATTACAAGTAACGTATACCTGGTATTTAACCATGTACTAGGCATTAGTCTAATAGTTTTATATGTATTGTGTTAACCGTTTAATTGATTTCTTTAGTTAGGATAATTTGACTTAGAGAGATTGTAATTTGTTGGAAGATTGGACTCTGAATTCAGGGAATATATATGTGAATGATAACTCTGTTATGTTTTCCTAGTTAAGAGGCTGGATTTGAGTGTTTTTACCCTCTTTACTTAAGTTCTATGTTTAGAATGTAACTAATTAAAATGTTCACACACTTCTTAGCTTATGCTGGGCTTCATACTTTTTTTATAAAGGATTTTTAAAAGTATGTTTCCTTATGTGCTTTTTCTTCTTTCTGTCTATTGAATATATCCTTTTTCAGTCTAATGTGGATCTGGAATTTCTCATGCAGCATTTTTAGCACTATGCTTCATGTATAATATAGATTCATTGAATGCTGACTTTTAAAAAAATGTATATTTTTGGGCCTTAATCATATCCAGAGCAGAAGTCTCTCTTCACCTCTGAGCCATGACATGTTAAGGAAGCCAACTTGAGGTTTTATGATGCTCTGTTTTTAATTGAATAAAAATTTCAGCAGATGTTTAGCTGGTTAATGCTTCCCATAATTTTTACATTTTGAATCTATGCCATCTTTTTAAACTCTTCAAGAGAGAATCGTCTAATCTCTTCTGCAGACTAATGCTTGTTAGTCTTATTGGCATGTATAGAGGCCATGCTTTTGGTTCACTCTCAGGAGCTTCAATCACTTATTCACTCATCAAGCAGTCAATCAATCAATCAATCCATCACTTGAGAAGGTATAAGATGTTTTTGGAGGTACGCAGATGATTTATACTGCTTGTACTTCAGCTGGCCTCTGAGTCTAGCAGCTACTTTGATATTTTAGTGAGGGGTGCTCTCGAGTGTTTTGCTGCAGATGTTTCTGTGTTAGGAAATTGTAAGATAAATGGTTTTTTCTTTTATCTAAAAATCACACTTGAAGGGCACCTTCTATATAGGGGAATTCCATTACAATAAATTATGGTCACAGTCATGGATTAAATTTTCCTAAAGGGTTTTCTAGTGCCCTGTGAGATAACCTGTATGCCTTGCTTTTTTTTTTTTTCCTTGCATGAATATGGAGTAACAATCCATGGAATCTTGCCTAGCTTGTTGTGGACCAAAGGTGAATGTTGAATAGTTTGTAAAAAGCAATTTTCAGATATCTCTTGTTATTCAGAAAACAAACATTTTAAACTCAAAATAATAAACTAAAACCCATTACTGGGTTACGAGATACATAGGTGCTTTGTGTTTGTTTTATGACCTGGAGTTTTTATTTTATGCCTTAATTCCTGGGTTGCAGCATACATATTATTTACAAAATAATCCTTTAAATGGCTTTTTAAAATCCAAGCCAAATGCGGCATATTAACTTCTGAAGACCATACAGTTTATTTATGTAAAATATGTTTAAGAGATATGTTGCATCTTTCTGATTCCAGCTGTCCGCAACTCGAGAACACCCTAACAAAATCTAAATGTCTGCCTTCATGCTTTACAATCTTCCTCTCTTCCTGAGCTCTGTAAAAATTTCTCCACCCTGGATTTACTTCCCAACCAGCTGCAAATGTTCCTTGATTTTTGTCTCCTTCCAGAATCAAGTGGCTTAATTTCAATATGTAATTAATTTTTATTTTTAAATACAATTGTGGACACGTTGCAGATTCTCACATTACATAGTTTTTGCAGAAAATGCATCAGTAAGTAGCCATTTGTGTGAATGATTAAATCAAACCTAACATTTATATAATGGTTAAAAATTCTTCCTGGCATGGCATAAAGCTATGGAGTTTGTTTAGGGCTTCTCTGAAATTTCCACTTGTATGGCCCTTTGGAGACTTGTCAAATAAATAACAGATGTAGAGATTATCAGTTGCTGTTGAATGTTTGACAAAAACAGGCATGCAAAGCCAGGGATTTCCCACTGGGTCTCTTCATGTTAAAAGAAAGAAAAGTTCTTCCAGCCAAAATCCAGTAATTCAACTGGATAGTGTATTCTTTGTATCTGTTAATGCAATTTTTGCCATTTTGCATCTGTGACATTTTTTCAGGATCAAGAAGGTGAATTTTCTATGATCTTTGAAGATAATTACTTTATCTCTGAGAAATAATTCAATTGAATGAACTATGACCCTGGTAGAGTCATAATACAAGCGAGTTGTAACTTGGTAAGGTCTTTGCTGTGTACCCTCATTTGTTCCTCATTCATTCATTTTATCCCATCAATATTTATTAAGCATTTCCTATGGGCTAAGCCTCGTCCAAGCCACTGGAAACATAGCAATGAACATGACAGAGTGCTGAATGGCAGAAAGTTTACATTCTAATCAGGGGGTTGAGGTAATTGGGAGACAAATCTATAGTATATCAGGGGATGATAAACACTTAAAAAAATAAAGTGACATATAGGATTAGACTGTGGTAGAATTGCAAGGAGGAGAGAGCATCTTATCAAAAAATTAAGGAAGGCCTCTCTTACATTGGTGATGTTTGAGCAGAGACATGAATGGAATGGTTAAGTGAATGAATAAATGAATGAATGAATGGTTAAGTGAATGATTGTATTGATGGGAGAGCATTATAAGAAAAGTAATAGTGAATGCAATGCCTTGAAGCTGGACTTCAGTTATATGAGATGTAGATTACACGATTTTGTTTAAATGCTGAAACTAAAGGACTATTTATTGTTTGAAAATCATTAGAAAATATGTATTATACATGTGTTCCCATATTTCATTAAGGGAAGAGGAAAGAATAAATCCTGAGACTGTTCTGAAGGGAGAGATTAAAGCCCCTTTCTGGTTGCATCTTGTGGGAGTCCAGCTCCCCCAGCTGAAAGATACAGAAGCAAAGACGAAGGAATGATTAATGATACAAAAGACGGATAGTGTAGAGATTATATTATAAACAGAGTCAAGCCTGTGAGGCATTAGCTGAAATAGGGGGAAGTAGGTTTTCCCCAATTTTAGTGTGCATTTCAACAAAAGTCTAAAGTACAAAATCTACCTAATATATTTTCCATTCTGTTGTATTAAAATGTCTTTTAATCTATGAATGTTTAGGGAGCATAGGTTGGCATTTTATGCAGTGGGTGTGTCTCCTCTGTGGTCTCAGATCCTGCCAGTTCCCTCTCATCAGTCTAGCTTCTAGAATTCAGTGATACCACTCCCCTTTTTCTTCTTGCTGTACAGGTGATAGTGGTAGCTTCCTGCTCTTGCTAAAATCTGGATTAAATATTCCTAAATTTGTCTTCATGGCTGTTTGATCATTTTAGTCAATAGCCACAAATTTTTTTTTTATGTAAAACACGTAGAATGTTTTCAATTTTTCTGACTAGACTCTTTCTTACTCATACACTGACATTTTACATCCAAAGGCAGTGGCTGAGTAGATTCTTTCAATTAATCATTTCTATTTCTAAAGGTGGAAATCGCATTTAGGAAAACTTTCACTCACCTGCACAAAATCACCAGCACTGTTGTCTAATAAGAGGATCAACAAACTATATAAAGTCCACATTGAACTAATCAGAATTAAGCATTAGCACTTGAATTTATACCTAAAGATGAATATTCTGGAATCTGTCCTTCTGTAAGGAATGGTCATTTGTGATATTTCTCTCTTCCTTCTGGACCCTAAGGATTCCCATCTCCCTCATTATTAGACCTCTTCCTAAATGAAATATGTTAAACACCACTGTGTGACTTTTCCTTGGAACAAGTTTTCATGGTCAAGGCTGTTTTCTTTTTGGAACTGTATTAGCTTGTTTATTACATCTCCATTCTACTAGCCAGTGATCCATAAATGGAAACCGTTTGGATGGATATGGTTGTGTTCTATATTAAGGGTACATTTTGTGCCATCTAGTCCAGGGCTGTTTGCTACTGATTTTGTTAGCACATCTGTGCCTATTTTGAATTATTTGAAAATGTGTCAAGTAGCTTGTGCTACAAAAATAACCCAGAACTCCATATCATAAAACGATAATCATTTCTTTAGTTCAGAACTTTGTGGGTTGACAATTTGGATGGGGCTCATCAGGGCAGTTCACTTCTGCTTCATGGCTCACTCATGTTTGTGGTGAGCTACCAGTCAGCCAGCCAGGTGAGTGTTTCCAAGGGTTGTATGGCTCTCAGCAAGCTGGTATATGATGGTCTCCTCTGAGAGAGCTGGTATAACTGGGATTTTTTGCACACGGTCTTTCCTCATCTAGCAGAATAATCCAGTCTTGTACACATGGAAGCTCAGAGTTCCAAGAGTGAGACAAGACCCATTGTACTAGTGCTATTCCAGGGTCTGCTTGTGTCATGTTTGCTAAGGTTATGTGGGGAAAACCAGACAAATAGATTCCATATCATTATGGGAAGAGTAGACAATGATGACTGTTATTACGATCTACCACAGAAGATATATGCAACTGGAAAGGCGATTCATTCAAAGCAGAGTAAAGAATGAACCAGAGAGCTGATTTGAAGGGATTATAATGGAAAGAATATTTTTAAAGATAATGTTGGGGAAAAATTGGAATCTTTAGTGATTGAACAAAGGGAGAGAAACTTAGGTTTGAAATGAGTATGAATATCACAGAAAGACAACAAACAGAACAGATATTTAGTGTTTACGGACAAAAAGAAATGGATGCATGGAGAACAGGTTCTTAATCCTGGATTATTCTGAGTCGAAGGTTAAAGGATAGTCAAAAATTTCTTTAGCTTCAAGCTAAATCTTCAATTCAGGCATCTGCATTAATTGAAACATTGGTCATACCAAATGAACTGAACATATATGAATTAGTTTATTTAGAACTTCCTGATTAAAAGGTCCACATGAAAGTTATTAAATTAGACATCAACCATTGTGTTGTAGGTGAAAGAGGAGGCCTCAACTTTTGGGATGTATACTCAACTAGTGGAGTCCAGCCTAGCGTCTAAAGAAAACTCCGTATATGTGAAATTGGAAATAGCAAGGAGTATATCATGTCAAATTAAGTCATTGCTTTGTACTTTACTTTTTAATCCCCCATTTTACCAAACTACATAATTAAGAAAAATACTCCAAGTCTGTAATTTAGCTTACTTCTTAAACTAAAATATGTCACCTAGCAACCACTGAAGGACATCTCCTTTAAGGCAAAATAAATCACATTAATTTAGCAAACATCTGTTCTTTTACGAGAATAGATGTGTTTTCATCGAGACAATCTGTATGTACAGTGTTCTCAGTGGCAATTATAATCCCTTTGCTTTATATTCAATCAAGATCAACAGAATTCCAGCTCTCAGCAGGCCACTTTTTTTTCAGCTTTATGAAAACCTAGTTGAGCTTGATTGTCTGGTGGCCTTTTGTCATTGTTGTGGCTTTGTGATTGGAATTTGAAAGGAATGACCCATGATTTCTATTTAGTACTGAATAATCATTTATATTTTAGTTTTGTAAATGACACTATGAATATAGCAGGTTTGGGACTTACCACCATTTTAAGCAATATTCAATATATGAACTTAACATAAAATATAGTATTAGAGCTCCATAGTTTGTTAAACATATTAATATTCCAGGCTCAGCTACATTACTACGTGTGACCTTTGGCAAATTGCTTAATATCTCTACATCTTAGTTTCCTTAATGTAAATAAAGAGTAATGATAACACTTTTTGTTAATATTGTTGTTTTGAGAATTTCATTAATTGTACCTCTGTAGAATGTAGCACAGTGCCTAGCACATGGTAATAGCTCAGTATGTTTCATTGTTATTATTACTGTTACTGAGGCATATATAATTAACAGTAAACACACAATATTTGAATAAGGGATACAATGCTGTATGATATACTTAATTTTCTCAGTTACTTTACCCAACTCAAGCTGCTTTCTTTTGTTTGAAACAAATAGATTTTGTTTTAAGAATAGTCTAATATTGGACATGAAAAAGGAAAAAAAAAACAATGAAAAGACTCCAAACTGTAAAGTTAATTAAGCCTTATGGACCTTTTTAATTAAACTTTCATAGAACTAAAAATACTTCATTGCATTTTTCTGGAAATACAATTAATTTGGTATTGGGGAAAATCAAAGTTTTAGAGAAATATGTATAGTGACACTTAGAACTATCTGAAAGACCAGTACAAATATTTGAAAATACTTTTATGTACCAGTACTCCTCAAATTTCTTTTAGCCAAATATTTATCTCTTTTCACTTGACTTGTATGCATAAATCCAAATGTTGACCAGCAATGTTTGTCATAAAAATTAAGATATATATATATATATATATATATATATATATATATATATATATTTTTTTTTTTTAATTACATTTGAGATGTGTCTTGTCTTGGGGAAGAATAGATGTTCAGAGAATAAGGTAATGCTAATGACTGTTTTGCCTTGTAAATATGGAGAGTAATAGAACTTAAAAAGTTAACCATTCAGGTTCTTATGGATTAACTGCTTATATACTTAGCAGTTAGCTAAGTACTTAGCAGTTAGCTAAGTACTTAGAATGCCGTTAGCTGTGGGTTTATCCTATATGGCCTTTATTGTGTTGAGATATGATCCCTCTATTCCCACTTTGCTAAGAGTTTTTATCATAAATGGATGTTGGATTCTGTCAAATGCTTTTTTTTTCTGCATCTATTGATATGATCATATGACTTTTATTTTTTATTTCGTTAATGTGGTGTATCATGTTAATTAATTTGCAGATATTAAAGCAACCTTGCATACCAGAATGAATCTCACTTGATCATGGTGTATGATCTTTCTACTATATTGCTTAATTCGGTTTATTAATGTTTTGTTGAGGATTTTTGCATCTATGTTCATTAGGAATATTGGCCTATAGTTTTTTGGGTATTTTTTAAAGATTTTATTGGGGAATTGGGGTAGGGAACACCGTTGGGGAATCGGGGCAGGGGAACAGACAAGTTGCTCTCCTTTTGTTCTTCAGTCTAGTTGTGGAGGACGTTGCTTCACTGGCCCAAGTTGGCAACATCATTGCGCTCTTCCCGGGCGAGGCAGATCAGTCGCCAGCTTCTGGACAGCCTCTCACTGCGGCTGTTGGCCGCTCACACTGGCTGCTGGCTACACACGGTAGCCCATGGCAACCCACTGCAGCAGGGGCTGCAGCCTATGCCATCACCAGGGACTCACGGCAGCCCAGCTCCAGGTTGAGCTGTTGTTCAGCATCTTAGCTGTAAAGGGCAGTGTCACTGGCCCTCATATGTGGGGTCCGAACCGGGGGCCTCTGGTATCCTAAGCCAGTTCTTAACTAACGTGCCACTTGACCGGCCCTATAGTTTTCTTTTTTGGTAATATCTTCATCTGATTTTAGGATCAGGGTAATAGTGGCCTCATAAAATGAGCTTGGGAGGCTTCCCTCCTTCTGGATTTTTTGGAATAGTTTGAGGAGAATAGATGTTAAGCCTTTTTTGAATGTTTGGTAAAATTCACCTATGAAGCCATCTGGTCCAGGGCACTGGACTTGTCAAGGGGATCACTTCATAGACTGTGTAGAAGCATGATCAATGTGCTGTACACCTAAAGCTGAAGTAAAATAATATTGAATGTCAACTATAAGTAAATATACATATATATATATATATATATATGTATATATATATATATATATATATAATTTCCTCCCCCACGGGAGATGGAGTACAACATAAGGAAGATAGTCAATGGTATTATAACAGTTATGTAAGATGTGAGATGGGTAGTAGTTGAGGGAGGGGGGTTATCGCTTTGTGACAGGTGTAAATAAATGTCTAACTATGATGTTGCTTTGTACACCTGAAACTAATAAAAAAAAAAAGGGTGGGGGGTATGGAAGGGCTATAGATAATTCTGAATAGAGAGCCTTAGTTAGAAAAGTGGGTTTCTAATTATCTCATAAGAATGTGGAAAAGACTCCCATTCCCAGGGCTCAACTGCCAGCGAAGAAGTTGAAATTTAAGGCTAGATTTATTTGAAATATTTAACAGACTTTTTGAAAGGCTTAACCTTAAATTTAGGCTAGTTTGAGAAAAGATGTGAATTGTTTTTTTGTTGTTGTAAATCTAGTAGCTAAGGACATGTATCTTCAAGACATGGAATTGTGTAAGTGTTAATTTTTATTCATATTTTAGTTTGGAATTTTAGAGATTAATGAATGTTCTTCTGTTAAGTCCATACCAACTGCACCATAACTGATGAAGTCATGGAGATAAAGGTCAACGTTTCATTTTTCATATTTTTAGAACTGTTGGAGAATTGTAGCCATAGGGTAACAATGTACTTTATAATCCTGCACCCCAGAATTAGCCACATGTACCCAGTTATAGACATGGGCAGCCTGGAATAACCAACAAATTGTGATTATTATATATCCAAATATATGAGAGCCAAAAAACAATGCTGATAAGAGCTGCGGCTTAGAACTAACTTGGAAAAAAATGTCTAACAATAAATTTTTGTTTGCTTTGTTTTTGTTTTGTTTGTTTGTTTGTTTTTCTCACAGTTAAATCCCTTTACACTGGTGTTAACATGAGTCTTCGAATGTGAAAAGATGAAAAATCCACTGGAAAACATAGGGTTAAAGTGACATATTCTTAAAGAAAGAAGTTATTTTATGGCTATATAAAGGCAATACAAGGACAAATGGCTTGAAAAATTGTAATGTTACCCTTTTTACAGTTTATACCAACAGAGAAGATAGTATGGTATTTTTGAAAATGCATGAGCACTGAAGAGAAAGAAGCAATTTTAGACCTGGCTGTGTGACTTGCTATTTATTAACTCGGGGCAAATTGGTGAACTAACCTGATCCTCAGTTGTCTTCTATGTAAAATGAATGTCACAGTGCCCACCCATTTCATAGGGTCCTTTGGAGGGTAAATGAAATAATACCTGTAAAGTGCCCACCTATGGTAGTAAATATCTTAGTGGGAACTATTGCAGTTAGACCAAAGCTCTACCTCTGCGTCTTTGTGTCAGTGAACTTGGAGTGCAAGCGTTTCTGGTCATTTGTGTAAAAGAAGCTACTGTGTCCGTCAGCCCTGAAGACACTCCTTAATTCAGCCATTAATTCCAATTACCTGCTATCCCTGAAGATGCCAGAATAGCTGCCCTGGGAGAGTTCCCTGCCTCGGTATTTTAAAATCTCTGAGCTGTGAACTACTGCTTTGCATTCAATCTCCTAATTGCTTTTCTGGTCACTGGGACCTTGTGACTATCCTGGTTTACTTCTGATTCCTTGATCTTTCAGTTATTCACCTACCTCCATTCCTCTACTTCTAGAAAAATTCCTCATCAGAGTTTATTCTGATTTTTACAGTTCCCATGTCCCCCACCCCCCTTTGTTGTCCTACAAAAGCATTGGTCTCACTTTCTGAAACTGACCAGGCCACTCTGAAGTGGTTTGCCCTTTCAGCCCACGTGCCAGCTGCCCTTACCTTTGTCCAGCTTCTCTTGTCCTCTTCTTGTCACCATGCATAGGGTGACTTGTATCCTTCACCCTATGCATGCCCCCAAACCCCTCTTATCAACTGTGGCTCCCTCTGTTGGAATGATAAATGATAATCAGCATCCATATTATTGATTAGAATCCAAAGTCTCACCTCATCATGTTTTCCCCCAGAAGACCAAAAAATGTTCTTTAAGTGTTCTTTATAATTTTCTTAGAATACCTGTAAGATACTTTGAAATCAATTTTAATTATGTAAAAATACATTATAGAAACTTTTGAGAAAATATATATAAATCAAATCACTCTAATTACAGATACTGCTATGCCCTGCATTTGTTCCTCGTAGTTTTATATGTGCATCTCAAGATTGTTTTATATTCTACATTTTTTGTGTCATATTTTATTTTGCTATACAATATTATAATTTCTATTTTTCATGGCTACTTAATATTTCATAGGGTGAATAAACCATATTTAATAATAAGTTCCCTATTATTGGATATTTATTTCTGATTTTAAATACTATACTATTATATGTGACCATTTCTTGGCACATTAATATACATAGAAAAGAGAATAAAGGACTGTCACAGGGGTGCATGGCAAGGCTAAAAGCCAATTTGAGAAATGAAAAAATATCTTTTCTATTACTCCAAAATTCTACCACCTAGATTATGATAGAGAAGAATTTTGAATTTTAAAAACCATTGCTTATGTTTTTACATACTTTATAAGTCATATAATTTAATTTCACACACACACATGTGCACACACACAAATGTCATGGCTAAAATAGAAGAGAGGCACTTATGGATTTAGAAATTGATCATCTTCCAACATTTTAAAAATGTGTTTTACTAAAATTTGGAACTGCCATTGCCATAGAAACCATGTCATGAATGACAGTTTTCTTAAACATTGTACCTAAACCCATATTACCTCTTGTGTAGGTCTGTAAATTAGGGCTATGATTATCACACCTACTCTATTCAACTGAAAAGACTAATGTGAGGAAAAAATGAGCTGACTCATTTGTAAATTGTAAAGTAAAATTAGGATAGTAAATATATTTAAAACTTAGTTCTGTTTTTATCATTGTTTATTGGGAAAAAAAATTCCCCAAATGATACACTTATTTTCAAGGATCCCAGCTGTGGAAATTTGACCAACCTATGCCTACAGCCCCAACCCAGGATGAGTAGAGAGTCCTCTGAGAGTCCAAGCTCAGAGCTTCAGAAGGAAGAGAGCTCCTAGTGATGAAGAGATCATAAAATGTATTGAACAGATGTATAGTAAATGAATTAATGAAAATATATCAGGAGTGAAGAGAATGTCCTCAGTAAGATTTGTGAGTACAGGGCAATGGTCTCTGAAAGGGAAACACAAATATGACTAATGGACGTCAGCCTTCTATTGAACTTGTAATTGGATTCTTGGACATAGGGGAGTTGTTTTTCGAAGACTCTTTCGCTGTAAGGAGAGTGTCTCTGTGATTTAAATCAACACCAGCCTGTAACAAACTCCTAGATTTCAGTGGCTGAGCACAGTGGCTGTTTATTTCTCACTCACAGGGTCCAAGGTGTTTCCTGGTATTTGGATGCAGAACTGGAATGCTTTGTTTTAGACAGTCACTCAAGAACTCATAATGATGAAAGCTCTGCCATGTTCATTATGTGTCTTCCGTGTTCTACCTAGATATGTGCTCCCAGCTGCCCTGAGTGCAAACAGGATGGAGAATATGGTATGGGATATATTTATGGGCCAGGCTTGGAAGAGAAGCACATCACTTTAGCTCACATTTCATTGGTGAGAAGTAGTCCACATTCTACCGCACCCTCCAAACGCAAGAAAAGGAGAGCTAGAAATGAATCCCCTGTGTAAGAATCTGCTTGCTAGAGGATATTCTATGCTTTGGAAGGTAGAGCGCCAATTTTGGCAAATCGCAGCTAAAATGTAATAGGTTCTCTGACATAGGGTTGGAGTAGGGGGACTATTAATATTGAAGCAGCCTGAAGTGAATCCCTGGTTGGATCAACTCTTCCTAAAAAATAAGGAATAGTTGTACACCTAACCGTTGTCAATATACATAGCTGATATATACAGAGGGTGCCAAAAAAAGAGTATACACATTTTAAGAAAGGAAAAAATGGTGTTAAAATTATAATACTCAATATATAAGTATACCAATAACAAAAGATGAATACAAGTCATGTGTATACGTTGTTTTGCCACCCCCGATATATACCCTTCCTTGCAATAGACTAGGTAATAGATCAGATATGGACTGAGAAGAAATTCCAGATAAGGATATTTTATGGAAATAAATTAGTTTCTATGTCTCATGAATACAATTAAAAGACAAAGGTAGTTGATCTCAATATTCATGTGCGATAGTTATTTTAAATTTTTGCATGTTTGTATTGGGCAAATGTGTTTTTGAATGTAATTTATGGGAAGCATGTTTCATTGATTACAATAATGATGGCTTATTTTGTATGATACATCTTGCTTTTGCAAATGTTTTCTATTACAGTTAATCCGTACATTAATCCTGTGAGATAGGCAGAGTAGATAAGAATACAATCTTTGCATTAAAGAAGAGGAAACTCAAGATCTAGTAGTGGTGGGACTGGGAAAAGAGCCCAGAATTTCTGACTCCAGGATCCACTTCTAAAAACTTTCAGAAATGTATTTCTTTTCTTAGAGGGTTTGGGGATTGGAGAACAACAACAACTGAAATAAGTTTTTCTGCCTAGTGAGAAGTTTTATTTCCTGTCTTCCATGGTTCACATACCTCTTCACATACCTCTTGAGGAATGACTTTACTCACAGGGATAGGTTTATAAAGAAACAGACTGTAAAATTTGGTATGGAGGTTTGAACTTGAAAAATTGGCCAATTTAAAATCTTTGGTTTTTATTTGCTACTTTGTATTTCTATATAAATACAGTATGAAATCATATAGTGAGAGGTCTGCATTTTTGTGTTTTTTTCCACTTGTTTTTCTTTTCCATTATACTTAATGTTACACAATAACATAAGAGATTCACATGGAATCCTTAGCAATCTAGCAATTGGGTACGTTTAAAATGAAAAGATGTCAGTATGAAATTGGAGATTTTTAAGGTGGTTGTTAATATGACTTCTAAAGCCTTGATGCTCTTTTAGTAGCCAAGAAACTTATGTGACCAGCTTTACTTTGCAGTGTGACAGAGCTGTACAGTAGCAGCCACTATTGGCTAATGGTCTTGGAGTTATGTGGCTCTAGCCCCTCCCCGTGGTGGTTTGGAGCTATAGCATGTCACTGGAAAGAAACTGCCTACAGGAAGCTGATAAATTGTGTCTGGTAGGAGTATATATTGCATTCATCAAAGTATCTTAGCAAACAGCAAACTAGATGGCAGATCTTACCATGTGTCGTGTATATACATGTATGTTCCTGTGTTATTATAATTTATGATAACTTAAAAAATTCAAATATTTTTGAAGATAGGATGTGCTCTAGTAGGGGTCAGCAAAATCTTCCACATACTGTTGTGTTTGCCTAGAGTTCATGTAATAAAAAGGGAATAAAGATGGCAAGAACATAAATAATTTGAAAAGTCTCTTTTTTCCCCCAGAGCTTTCACTCCTGCTGCCTATCAATGTTTAAATGGACATATTAGTAGCTTATGTTGCTGCTCTTTTATTTCCATTAAATTTCACTGCTGCTTTTTAGCGTCACAGGAAGTATGTTTTTTTCCCAGCTTCCGAGTTCTATGTTTTTACCTAAGTAAATGTACACCAGTCCTTGTTTACCTCTTTTTAAATAACTAAGTAAATGATTTTTCTATCTTGAAAAAATTTTGAAAGAGATGCCTAACGTTATCACTAATTATTTCAAAGATTTAAAACATAAAGGTTTTCTGGGCAAGATGGTGGAGTAGGGAAATGCTGTGCTTGCCTACTCTCATGACTACATCAAAATTACAACTAAACTGCAGAACAACCATCACTGAGAATCACCTGAAGTCTAGCTGAACAGAAGTCCTACGACTAAGGACCTACAAAAGAAACCACCTCCAGACTGGTAGGAGGGGTGGAGAGACAGAATGATCTGGCCCCACACTGACATGTGGCAGTTTAAAATCAAAAGGGATATTCATTTGCAGGAGTCCCAGCCCCATGCCAGGCTGTTCATCTCAGGGTCCCAGTTCCAGGAAGAAAACTCCCCATAACTTTTGGCTGTGAAAACTGGCAGAGATTGTGGCTGAGTGAGATGGAGGGTGCTGGAGTCCCAGGTGATCCTCTTAAAGGGCCCCCACATGGACTTGCTCACTGAAGGACTCACTTGTTCTGAGCTCTAGTACTGGGGTAGCAGCTCAAAAGATGCCAGGGACATACAGAGAGGAACAGAATTGTCTAGCTTTAGGGTGAGGGCTAGAGGGGCAGCTTTCTCCCAGATGGAAGTGCTAGCAGAATCCATTATTTCTCTGTTGAGCCCTCCACCCTCCTGGGGTGCAGAGCCAGGTGGCTGCAATAGCTGAGTCTCCATCAACCTGGCTAACACCATTCACCTTGCCCTGGCATTCCCTTAAACTCTTCCCTACCCAACTTGTGGACCCATCCAAGCCATTTCTAGTGGCTTTTTCACACAAATTGCCTTTCTTGGCTCATGCTGAAGACTTTCCTAGAATCTCTCAACGTTTCACAAGCCCCAAACTAACAGCACCTGGCCTGTGCATGCCCAATACATCATGCTGAGCAAACTCAAGCCCAGCACTAGCAGCCCTAGCCTGGGTCCACAGTTTGACCTCTCCCTCATATCTCTAAGACGAGCATGTGTGGCTACAACCTGCAGATTACTTTGTGACCCAGGCCAGGTAGTCCCTGGCAGGGCACAGCCAGCAGCTAAACTTGGCCTGTGGCTGGCGCCTCCCAGGAGGCCCCCAGGGCTAGCATGCCTGGTGGCCAGCTTCAGACCGAGACAGAGCATCACCTGGCCAACTCCAAGGATAACACACCCAAAAGGCAGACTGGGCAGGCACCAGAGCCCTACTAAAGTGAATCCTGCTCTGTAGGGTCAGCCCCTACACAACAGCTTCTCCACTGTAGTCATGGCCAGTCCTTACAAGCAACCAAACAAGATGAACCCAAAGAAGCCCACACCAAGCACATCATAATTAAAACACCAAAGGTTAAAGACAAAAAATCTTAAAAACAAAAGAGAAAATTGGTTAGTTACCTACGAGGGAGCTCCCATAAGATTTTTAGCTGATTTCTCAAGAGAAACTTTGCAGGCCAGAAGGGATTGGAATGAAATATTCAAAGTGATGAAAAGTAAGGACCAATAACCAAGATTACCCAGCAAAGCAATCATTTAGAATTAAAGGACAAATAAACAGCCTCCCATACAAGAAAAAGCTAATGGAGTACATCCCCATGAAACCAGTATTACAAGGAAAGATGGGGAACTTTTTAAATAATAATAATAATAATAATAATAATAATAATAATAATAAAAAGATCAAAAATATGAATAATAAAATCGCAGTACCTACGTATCTATCCATAATTACTCTAAATGTAAATGGATTAAATGCTCCAAAAAAAATAGGGTGGCTCAATAGACATATGAAAAATTGTTCAACCTCACTAATCATTAGAGAAATGCAAATAAAATCCACAATGAGATGCCACCTCACTCTCGTCAGAATGGCTATCATCAATAAATCAACAGACAAGTGCTGGAGAGGTTGTGGGGAAAAGGGAACCCTGGTGCACTGTTGGTGGAACTGCAGATTGGTGCAGCCACTATGGAAATCAGTATGGAGGTATCTCAAAAAACTGGAAATGGAACTACCCTATGATCCACCAATTCCACTCTTAGGTATCTATCCAGAGAAACCCAAGACACTAATTCGAAAAAAATATATGTACCCCTATGTTCATTGCACTGCTATTTACAATAGCTAAGACTTGGAAACAATGAAATGCCCATCAGTAGATGACTGGATTAAAAACTGTGGTACATTTATACAATGGAGTATTACTCAGCTGAAAAGAAGAATGAAGTCTCACCATTTGCAATGATATGGATGGACCTAGAGAACATTATGGTAAGTGAAATAAGTCAGACAGAGAAAGACAAATACCATATGATCTCACTTATATGTAGAATGTAAGGAACTGAATAAATGAGCAAAGTAAACAGAAATAGTCTCAGAGATATAGAGGAAAAACTGATGGTTTCTAGATGGGAACAGGGTGGGGATGAGGGAGAAGGAGAACAGATTAGAAACATAAATTGGTAACTATTGGGTTGTCAGAAAAGTCATGATGCATGTTTGCAACAGATGGCACTAATTCATTTTTTGAAGTACTAGAGTCATTCGCATCTATGTTATTGCTGTATTGTTTGACAGCTGACAGTCCTAGCTTCATTCTAAAAAAAAAAAAATCGAGCAATTTGGTTGAGTTTTTGAGATTTTACAACAAGTTGAAGATGGAAGACCAAATTCTGCATTTTTGCCATATTTACTGTTTTACTTCCATAAAGGGAAGAACGTGTGTCAAGCTTGTGAAAAGTTGCATAAAGTTTACGGTGACAATACTCTACAAGAATGTCAGTGCCAACAATGTTGCACAAAATTCCGTGCTAGTGACTTTGATTTCAGCGACGCCCCTTGGTCAGGGAGGCCCACCAAGGTTGATGACGACAAAATAAAGGCACTGATCGAGTCAAACCCACGTTACACGACACGAGAGATTGTAGAAACATTGAACATCCATCATTCAAGCATTCACGACCACCTGAAAAAGGTGGCATACGTAAGCAAGCTCGATATTTGGGCTCCGCATGAACTCAAAGAATTTCATTTGACAGTGTGTATAAACATCTGCAATATGCTCATTAAATGTGAGGAAAGCGATCCTTTTTTGAAGTGACTGATAACTGGTGATGAGAAGTGGATTGTTTACAATAGTGTGGTGCACAAACAGTCTTGGTCCTGATGTGATGATTCATCTCAAATGTCATCTAAAGCAGACATTCATCATAGGAAGGTTAAGCTGTCAGTGTGGTGGGATTTTAAAGGTGTAGTGTTTTTTGAGCTTCTATCAAGGAGCCAAACAATCAATTCAAATGTATACTGTTGGCAATTGGACAGTTTGAACAAATCCATCATCCAGAAACATCCAGAGCTTAATTGTAAAGGAGTTGTGTTCCATTGCAACAACGTGAGATCACACACAAATTTGATCACTCGTCAAAAATTATTGGAGCTTGGATGGGATGTGTTGCCACACCCACCATACTCGCCTGACCTTGCGCCGTCAGACTTCCACTTGTTTTGCTGTCTTCAAAGCTCCTTGCGTGGTATAACGTTCAATTCAGATGAGGGTGTAAATCAGCACCTTGTTCAGTTTTTCACAAATAAAGACAGGTTCTTCTACAAACAAGGAATTATGAAGCTCACTGAAAGATGTAAAAGGTTATTGAACAAAACGGGCAATATATCATTGATTGATATTTATTCTTTATATAAATAAATTACCTTTGAAAAAGATAGACAAAATATTTTCCGGCAACCCAATACAATATTGTCACAGGGATATGTGACAGTTTGGGGAATATAATCAATAATGTTGTAAAGATTTTGTAGGGTGTCAGATGGGCACATATCTTGTTAGGGAGACCACTTCATGGGCAGTGTAGAGGCTTGACCACTTCACTCACTGTACACCTGAAGCTGAATAATATTGTGTGTCAATTATATATATATATATATATATATATATATATATATATATGTATAGTCACAGGATATGGAGTATAGTATAGGGAACTGAGTCAGTGGAATTGTAATAGATATATACAATATTAGAGGGGCAATAGATTGGCGGAGGGGGCTATCACTTTGTGAGGAGTGAAATGTATAACTATTACATTGTTTTGTATACCTGAAACTAATTAAAAAAATATGTGTAAAAAAAATAGGGTGGCTCAGTGGATAAGAAGATAAGGCCCTTACGTATGATGCCTACAAGAGACTCACTTCATATCAAAAGACACACACAGACTGAAAATAAAGGGATAGGAAAAGGTATTTTATAATAATGGAAATGAAAAAAAAAAGAGTCTAGGGTAGCAATACTTATACCAGACAAAATGGACTTTAAAACAGAGGCTATAATAAGAGACAAAGGACCCAGCAATCCCACTTCTGGGTATTTATCCAAAGAAACCCAAAAGACTAATCGAAAGGGACATGTGCATCATATGTTCATTGCAGCATTGTTTACAATGGTCAAGATGCGGAGGCAACCTTGGTGTCCTTCAGTTGGTAAATGGATAAAAAAGAGGTGGTACATATATACAATGAAATAGTAGTCAGAAATAAAAAAGAATGAAATCTTGCCATCTACAACAACATGGATGGACCTAGAGGGTATTGTGCTGAGTGTCAGACAGAGAAAGACAAATGTCATATGATTTCACTTATATGTGGAATCTAAAGAACAAAATAAACAAAACAGAAACAAACTCATAAATATAGAGAACATTTTGACGGTTTCCAGCTGGGAGGAAGCTTGGGGAATGGGTGAAAAAGGAGAAGGGATTAAGACGGATAAAATGGTAGTTGCAAAATAGTCATGGGATGTAAAGTATCACAGATGTAATGTACAGCATGAGGAATATAGTCAATAATATTGTAATGACTATGTATGATGTCAGGTGAGTACTGGATTTATTGGGGTGATCACTTCATAAGTTATATAAATGTCTAATCACTGTTGTACACCTGAAACTAATATAATATTGTATATCAAATGTAACTGAAAAATAAAAAAATTATTAAAGAATATAAAATTTAAAACAAACAAAAATAAACATTGGAATGAACGGTTTACAGAGAGCATTTATAATCAGTATTTTGTGGCCTCAGTGTGTTTTTCTTGGTAGCAAAATTTAGTAAATAAGGGTAAATACTGTATTTAGTATTTTCTTATGAGCCTTTTGTTACCTTTCCCTTATGTTGAAATAGCATTCTGTTTACATTGAAATAAAACCATTTTTATTTGTGAACAACATTCGTCTATGCCAGTAGTTCTTAGTTAACGTACTTCAGAATCATCTAGAGGGCTTGTTAAAACTCAAACTTCTGTCCACACTTCCAGAGTTTCTGAGTCAGTAGATCTGGGGTAAGGATTGATAATGTGCATTTCTAATAAATTTCCAAATGGCTTAGATGATACTAGTCCAGGAACCATACTTTGAGAACTGCTCATTTACATTAATGTTTCTATCAGTCAATTCATCACTGCTAATTATTGGTGTGTGAGTGGAAAAACCCAGGTCAGAAGTTTACAAACTGTGAAATGCTAAGACTTATACGTATTTGTTCTCTCTTTGTGTTTCATTGATATTGTTTTCTCTCTTTCTTAAAATGTTTTAAAATTTAATTTAATTTTATTATTAATTTCAGGTGTACAAAATAAAATAATGATTAGACATTTACACCCATCATAAAGTGATAACCCCACCAATATACTACCCCTCTGACATTGTACATAGCTATTACAATACCATTCACTATATTCCCTATGCTGTACTTTACATCCCATAACAAATATGTATATATATATATATATATATACACACACACACTAGTTATATATGTATATGTGATATATATAATAGTTATATATAGTATATATATATATATTTATTTATTTATAGTTGACATTCAGTGTTATTTTATTAGTTTCAGGTGTACAGTGCAGTGGTTAGGCATTTATATAATCCATAAAGTGATCCCCTTGATAAGTCCAGTAACCATCTGCTACCCTACATAGTCTTTACAACATTATTGATTATAGTCCCCATATTGTATTTCATATACCTGTGACTATTTTGTGACTACCAATCTGTACTTTCTAATCCCTTCACCTTCTTCCCCATTCCCCAGCCTCCCTTCCTTCTAGCCACCATCAGTTTGTTCCCTGTGTCTATGATTCTATTTCTGTGTTGTTTGCTTGTTTATTCTGTTCTTTAGATTCTACATAAAAGTGAGATCATATAGTATTTGTCTTTCTCAGTCTGACTTATTTCACTTAGCATAATATCTTCTAGGTCCATGTGTTGCAAATGGTAAGATTCATTCTTATTTATGGCAGAGTAATACTCTATAGTATAAATGTACCACAGTTTCTTTATCCAATCGTCTATTGATGGGCCTTTTGGTTGTTTCCTTATCTTGGCTATTGTGAATAGCGCTGCAGCAAACATAAGGGTAGAAATATTTTTTTTGAGTTAGTGTTTTGGATTTCTTTGAATAAACTGCCAGGAGTAGAATTGCTGAGTCATAAGGTAGTTCTATTTTTATTTTTTTTAGGACCCTCCATACTGTTTTTCATAGTGGCTGCAACAATTTGCAATCCCACCAACAGTGCATGAAGGTTCCCTTTTCTTTACATCCTCACCAGCACTTGTTGTTTGTTGATTTATTGATGATAGCCATTCTGAGTGAGGAGGCATCTCATTGTGATTTTTATTTGCATTTTTCTGATGATTAGTGACATTGAGCATCTTTTCATATGTCCATTGGCCATGTGTATGTCCTCTTTGGAGAAATGTCTATTCATGTACTCTGCCCATTTTTTTATTGATTTTTTTTTGAGTTTTGGTATTGTGTTGTATGATTTTTTTTAAATAAATTTTGGATATTAACCACTTATCAGCTGTATCATTGGCAAATAATTCTCCCATTCCATAGGATGTCTTTTTGTTTTGCTGATGGTTTCCTTTGCTGTGAAAAAACTTTTTAGTTTGATGTAGTCCATTTGTTTATTTTGTTTGTTTCCCTTGCCCAAGGAGCTATATCAGTAAAAATATTATTAAGCATAATGTCTGCATCTTTACTTCCTATATTTTCTTCTAGGAGATTTATGGTTTCAGGTCTTACATTTAAGTCTTTAATCTTAACATTATTTTCTTACACATATTTTCCACCATATTATTTGGCCTGTGAAGGATGGTTGCTAATATTTACCTTAAATTTATTTGCTCTATTTACATCAATTATCAGACTGAGATAAAAAGAAGGTAAAAGAATCTCAAATGTTATGCTTTATTTTTCCCCCTAGAAAAGTTCTCTTAACTGTTTTTCCTAAAATACTTTTGATAGTTTAAATATGCAGATTTTAGGTCATGTTGTCACCTACATTATAAGAATTTTGCAAGCTGTTAGCAAACTCTATAGATGCCAGATGTTGTAGCAGTCAAAGGAGTTTTCCCCGTTTTTGTTTTTTTTTTAAAGATTTTATTGGGGAATTGTGGAAAGGAAACAGACAAGTTGCTGTCCTTTTATTCTTCAGCCTAGTTGTGGAGGACGTTGCTTCACTGACCGTTTGGTATTATCATTGTGCTCTTCCCTGCTGAGGCAGATTGGTCGCTGGCCATTGGACGGCAGCTCACAGTGGCTCACGGCAGCTCATGCCGGCTGCCAGAAGCTCATGGTAACTTATGGGAGCCCACTGCAGCCCCACTGCAGCCTATGCCATTGCCGGCCACTCACCCGGCCACTCACGGCAGCCCAGCTCCAGGTCGAGCTGTTGTTCACAATCTTAGCTGTAGAGAGCAGTCAGTGTCACTGGCCCTCAATGTGGGATCCAAACTGGTGGTCCTGCTGCTCAGAGCTTGCGCTCCCAAGCCAGCTCTTAACCAATGAGCCACTTGGCTGGCCCACCCCATATTTTGAGATGGATGTCAGATGCAATGGAAATAACTGCAGGAGGCTAGAATTAGGGAAGGCTCATAAATTAAATATTTCCTTTTGTGTGGACTACGAGTGCAAATTCTGAGCCAGAGAATCTGGGTTCTATGCAGTACTTACTGTTGTGACCTGGAGAAAAAACTTTACCTTCTGTTTCAAGATTCTCATCTCTAAAATGGAATAATAGTATCTTCCTCTTACAGAGCTTGGAGGATTGAATGAGTTAAACCATTTATGGTGTTTAAAACAGTGCCTTACTCTCAACACTATTATTAGTAGACACTACATCTTGGAGAAAAAATGCTATATAGCCCTCCCCCTTTTTTTTCATACAGCTGGTAGCAGTGAAAATTCAATGGAAGTTAATTAAGCAAAATAAAATTTAAATTAGTACCAGAATGGTGCTGCATAATTAATTACATCTAACTCCTTTTTTCAAAAATTTACAAAATTTCATATTTTCTGTAGAAAAAAAGATCATTAATAGGCACTGTGCATTTAAGACAGAGGAGGGGGTCCTTTATTATGCATTTAATTTCTGACAGACTATTTGATGGGCTGTCCCCACTGAAATTTCCCAGGGTGATTATAAGGTTAGAGGAGAAAACACTGACTCAGGCAACAAAGTATTCAGTACATTTGGAGGGTAAGAAGGATTGGAAAGTGACACATATGGCTTTAGATGAATGCTGAGGAGTCTTCAGAAGGGTGTAGGGAGCGATGATTTGGATACAGAATTAGGTAGCTAGAAGGCCACCTGATAGGCAAGATGGGGAAGAGACTAGATAGTCGTCATTGCAGAGAACACCTGGTGAGTTCCCAGAATTGGCTCACCTCTTTCCTGCACCCTCCCTTACTCCCTCCTCAGGACACACCCTATATGCATTATTCTTTTTCAGTGTTGCTCATAGTACCCAGTGAAGCACCACTCAGTCAGTGGTGGCTGGTTTAATTTGATTTTGCCACAGTTTGTATAATGACCTTAGCTATGTTCTTTATGAAGAAACTACAGGTGAAAAAAAATCTGCACATACTGTAGTGAGTATAGTAAACCCTATCCTTTTCCTGTCAACTTACATTTAAGTTTATTTCTGTTCATGTAAAAATTTCCTATCCCCAATATGAACATAGATATCATTGCATTCCAAGGTGAGGGTTTCTGGCTAGAAATTTGAAAGATAAGTACAGCTGTAAATAAAAATATCAGTATCATTTCAGTTATTATGTGAAAGACATATTCCAAAATTATGAATTCATTCAATCCTCACGATAATCCCCTTAGGAGATAATACTATTATGGCCATTTTACAGATGAGAAAACTCCGGTACTGAGAGTAAATACATGTTTAATTGATGTCCACATGGATAGTAAGTGGCAGAGCAGAAATTCCAACAAGTAGAATGTTCCTCAAAGAATGCATGTTATTGCCTATCAGTCCCTAAAATTCATGCTGATAAATATGAAATATAAAGTATGCATGGTACCTTTGATTTTTGTCATTTTTAATTATTATAAAGGAATTGTTATGTACACAATTGTGCTAGAAATTAGAGTAGCCCTCTGGTAAATGTAATCTCATTAATTCTTTTGAATTAACTGAAATGTAATTATTACATGAGATGACACTTATACTCATAATATTGCAGTTTAAGCAGTTGAGGAAAACTTGCTTCAGTTGTGTGGAGGTAAATCATATTTAAAGCTTTGGCCAGAATCTTGATGACTCAAATATTCATTGACCTTGGTACAGAAAATACCAAATATTGGTTTATGATTAATTTGGTATTGTTCTCAATTATTTTAATTTCTTCACTAAAAAACTTGTAATTAAGTCTTCATAATACTACAAAATACAGTACTACACATTTTGTAGCTCATTTAAGTGAGGCTAAGAGGTTAAATACTGTGATTATTTTTAAATGCACCAAAAACAATTTTGGAGTTCAGATCCAAAATCCATACATGATTTCGCCATTCTGCTGTATTTATTTGAACAGATTCAAATGACCGTTGACAAGGTTGTTTGCCTCCTCTCTCATCAGAATATTACAATAAGTTTATTGATGAGTTTCAAATACATTTATATTCTATGTAAACTTTACTTTAAGACTATCTCATTAAAAACACACCTCATTCATATTTTCACTTTATAAAAATTATTTTTTAAAAATAGAAAAATATATTTATAATATCTAAAGCATATATTTCTTTGCAATTGTTTTATATTAATATTTCATTATCTGAATGATAACATTCTTTTGAAAGGCACTGATTTATTTGAAGGGTCTTAGGTATCTTTTACATGTGTCTATTAGGAAGAGTAAGTAAAATAAAGTGTATAGGACTTAATTTTTTAATGGCAATTTATTGTAAATTCATTTTTGTAGTCCAGATTGGTTTTGTTGATAGCACCTAAAGTCAGAGCTCCTGTCTGAGCAAAGTTCACATGGTAGAGATACTGGACCAGTCAAAGCTCTTAGCCTTGGGATTCCGGTCCAAGTCCAGACTGTTTCATGAGCTAACTCAGAGGCTTTCCCAACAAGGCCTTGAAGCCGATTGGCTGGCTTCCCATTGGTTTTCTCACCAAAGTCCCAGAAGGGATTTGGATAGAGGCTAAGGCACTGTCGACATGCATTAGAGAATGAAAATATTCTAGTTTTTATTTTTAACATATTCCATAATTATGTGTGTATTGAAATAAATATTTTTTCCACAATTTAGTCTTCATAAAGCCAAATCTATGCAATATGGAGTTTTATGGAGGTAATATTTCGATGGAGGCATTGTAGGTCTGGATGAGAACACGACAGCCTTAAAATTAGATACATCCTTCTTAGCTTGGAGGGTGGGAAGATCTGTGGCCCAGGGATGCAGAAGGCAGGAGGAGTCAGAGATATGAGTTGTGTCAAAAGCAAGGAGTACAATTTCTTCAGTCTTCTATTGTCAATACTCTAATTTTTTTACCTCTGCCAAATGATAACTTTAACAAACATTTGTTGGAAAGCTATCATAGCAAATAAAACTAGATGCCATAATAATGACAATAATAAAGACATCTCTTCAGGGCTAACTGTGACAGGTACTTTACAAGCATTATCTTATGAAAGTCAGACAATTAAGTTCGCGAATTTTCCACCGTGCACTTTTCCACAGTGCGCTTACACAGTGGAAAGTTTGCAAAATTTATTGTCTTACCTTTTTCATACTTAGTCCCAACACACTCCTGTAATGTAAGTATTATTGTTTTTGTTTCGCAGATGAGCAGTTTCAGGTTTAGAAAGGATAAGTAACTTGTTCAAGGTCTCAGTGGTGGTAAGCGTCCTGCTAGGCCTCAAAGCCAGGCCTACTTGACTCTAGAACTCATGTTTTTCATCTCTGTGGGATTTTGGAAAGTCAATCAACTGGTCCTTATTACTTGCTGCCTATGGTATGGGCACAAATCAAGTCTGGTTCAACCTGACATTTCTACTAGAAGGTCAAACAATGAATGCTGTGCATTGATTGATGTATAGCTGAGGGGGAAAGGCTCAATGTTTTAAATTCTAAATAGTACAAATCCTTATAAAAATAAAATTTTACTATAATACAAGAAGAATACAATCTTAATTGAGGGAGATGTTCAAAGAAAATTGTCTTTCTAGAAATCATGTGTTGGTTTTCTAATTCAGGAGATAATTGTCCAAGTTATTTTTCTCACACTTTAATATCTTTAACATAAAGAATATCATGAATGTGGACAAAGGAGATGTAATTTTGCTATCAGATATATTTTTTTATGCAACTGGATGCTTCCAATTATTTATGTCTTTCAGGAAACTTAATCACTACCACATATGCATTAAAATGCAACTTTGTATATTCCAAAATAAAAAAAACACTCTCTTTTTCTTCTATGTTGTATTTTCAAATGTTTGTACCTAAGATCCATTAAAAAATACTTAACAGCCCCATTTCTAAGTTATGGTCCTATAAAAATACTAGCATATAAATGTGCAGAGATAGACATATAAGGGTGTGTCTTACAAGTTTTCATGTAATGGAAACATTTAAACAAATTAAATACTTTCTTTGAGGAACTGATATTATGTACAATTGAACATCAAAGATAATGAGAAAAATAAATGTGGAATGGTTTTAGAAGTGTTATTAAAATATTGTTACACAAAAATTTGAAAATGCAGAATGATATATAAAATTTGAGCCAGGTTTTACTAAAAATCTTATTTGCACTGTGTTATACAGCTGAAACTAATTCTAAAAAATATATATTTCATAATAAAAAATAATTAAAAGAAAAAAAAATCCTATGTGTGTATGCGTGCGTGCGTGTGTGTGTGCGTGTGATATGGCATCACATGGTGAAGTGTGAGGGCATAGAAAAGATTCTCGAAATAGTCCTTCCAAACTGTCCAAACGTGGGTGGGGTTACAAGTTGTGGGGAGACTTCCACTACTTTATTTTATTTTATTTTTACAAAAAAATGTGTATTGGTTTTGTTAGATATAAAAAAGTATTTTACAATTTGCTTGGCATTCAGTGCTCATGACTATAAAATACAACTTACCTTTCAGTCTAATGTGTCCTGTTTTCAGAATCTTGTTTTAATTATAGACTTAACAACTATGTCTTTGATTTCTTGTCCTCTCTGCCTTTTTGTACCTCATACCCTCTGTGGGGAAGGCCCTTCCCTTCCCTTCTTATGTTCAGGGCCCTTTATGTTCCTGGCTCTAACGCCAGTGCTTCGATAACACATTTTTAAGTGCATGTTTCTTAATTGGTTCCCCTCGTCAATTCTCATTTCAAATTTTGCGTTCTTATACTACATTCCAAAAAGTTTTTTGTCCTGCAAAAAACTTACTAATATGTTTGTATGAGCCACCCATAAAATTGAAGTCTTAACATTTATTTCCTTTCAGTTAGATTACATTACATTCGTAGAAGCTACATAACATTTGAAAAGCTAATAACATTTTATTTTTGTGAAATTTGTGAACAGTTTCAGCTTTTCCTTATATCATAATCTGTGGTTGAAGAGTCACCGAAACACTATGTCAAATTGCCAATCTCCTCGATTCTGTATTGTAATTTGTGTAATTTGTGTGTAATAACTGCCTTTGCTTCCTCTATCTCTTATATAAACATGTTTCAAGAGGCTGCAATGAAGGATGACAGTCCAAATAAAATATCTTAGGCATCTGCATTTTTTTTTCATAAAATGATGCCAAAATACTGTCACATACAGTATCACGTGTGACAAATTTAATAAAGTCTTCTCGTAGAAATACACATTTTTATCGTAAAGTTTCTGTAGAAGTCAGTACAGGTGGCTTTCTTTTACAAGGATCAGCAGGATTATTTACAATAGGATAGAGCCAGAGGGAAGAGAGCAAAATCCCAAACTGATATGCAGACAGGAGTCATCTGGGAAGGAGGGAGTTTTGCTGTGTCACAAGTGACTCGTCCCTGGTTTTGAAAGAGAGTGAATCATCCCCGCTTTGAAACGAGATAAGTGGAGGGGAAAGAGCTGTTTAAAAATTATTTTACAACTATTTCCTTTTGAGCCGTGACCTCTTAAGCTGGAATGTGATCCAGAATAGCTTCCCTTTGAATGCAACATTTGTCTTAAGCATTTTATTATCTCTCTGCTCCCTCATCCCAGTTCACTTCTTCCCTCCTTCTGTTCAACAGATTTACACCGACTGGGCCAACCACTACCTGGCAAAATCGGGCCACAAGCGGCTGATCAAGGATTTGCAACAAGACATCGCAGACGGAGTACTGCTGGCCGAAATCATCCAGATCATTGGTAAGACCGGCCCTCGGAGAAACCAGGGAAATCTCTGCTCCCACCCCTTCGGGTAAAATGCAGTTCAAGTGGAATTCCTACAAACTCGGCCCATGTGTCTCTGAGATGCATGTAGCCCTCCCATGATTTAATTAGAAATGTTTATGTGAGAATGTTTGAAAAGGGCACTTGGGCCATACTTTTAAATAGTTCGAAGTATATCTTCCATACACGGAATTGTCAGAAATGAACACTTCATTAAACCATATGTCTCCCATGTGTGCATTTCATTAGCTGTGGCAACTCATACACGCAGAGATTCCTTGAAACTAGATCCTGATCCAGCAGGGACAATTGTGAAAGGTTTAATGTCAGCAGTCATTTGGCACAGGCAAAAGAATTAGCAGCAACTTCCTTCTCACTCACTCTTTTTTTTTGCCTGATTTGTGCATATGGAGTTGGAGGCTGCTAACAAGTGTGTCCTCTTGTACAACGCTTGGGAGACAGAGTTTTGCTTGGTGTTTTGGGGTTTTGTTTCTTACTCTCCTTTTTGTGTTTGTTTTACTTCCTTGCTTAAGCATGTCATTCTTTTTTTCTCTCTTGCATTTTATGTCTGGGCTTTAGCAAATGAAAAAGTTGAAGATATCAATGGATGTCCTAGGAGTCAATCTCAGATGGTAAGAATCATATTTATTCTAAATATTATGCTTATCTTCACTTCCAGATTCAACTGCACTTGTAAATTGACTAGAAAATTCTTTTGCATGACTTACTGTTTGTTTAAGAAATGATGGAATCACTTTATATCACCTGATTATTTGGATGTCATTGATGAACAAGCAATAGAATCAATACAGTTGACTAGGACTGACTCCTGAGTAATTTACTCATATCTCCAGGTTTTTTATCCCATCCCTGACATTGTTTGTTCTGATGTCTGAATAATTTAACTCTGGTGTTGGTGGCAAGAAAACCCATTTCCAATTTTAACTGGAGCCTTTTTGTCTGAACAACTGGCTTGAAGAATAGAACTTGCCATGTGTATTTTTAAAATGTATAAATAGTATTTTCTTTGTTCGTAACAGAGTCCAGTGTAAACACATGGATTCTTTAGCACTTGGGGAACTAGCTCTAAAGCATGCTGCTGGGAGCTTGCTGAGCAGTGACTAATTGTGAGACATGAGTTTCCCGAAAAGCTTCAATCTAGAGCTGACTCCCCCTCAGCTTTCTCTTATCTTTACCAACTGGTAAAACTTTAAGTGTTATAATAAAATAACAGATTGATATAGTGCTGAAATAAACACTCCCCCCCTTTCTTAATTAAATACTCACAACTTAATTTTATAGGACAACCTAGAACACAAAATGCCTTTACTGAACTGACATCAGCAGATATCATCAGGATTGTAGCCAAAATCCACAACATGACACTTCCTCTGAAACTCTTTTTAGCACAGAATAGACATTGTATCTAAACTTTATGAGGTCTTAATTGTCAGAGACTGGAAAAAGGAAAAAAAAAAAACATGGACCTCTTTGACCTGCTGACCTGCTTTCCTTACTGTAAGAAAACTGAAATCCAAAATGATAAAAGGAATTTATTTTTATAGCATGATTAACTAGCACATCAGTTGTCTCTATGTGTGTGTGTGTGTGTGTGTGTGTGTGTATTGAACAAGCACTTAAAGACCGCTTATAATGGTGTGTACTCTGTGTACCTGCTATGAAAAAAATCACTAGAAAGAAAGACTCTATAAATTACTTAAGTTTTAAGGAAACTTCCTGATTTAATTACTCTGGACACAAGCATGAATCTATGGAAATTAATTGTAGTTGTTTTTTGAAGTTTCACTGAAAGCAAGTATAACACCTTCAGACCCTACTACAATAAAAGCTGTGTGACGTTGGGAAAGACTTGTAACCTCTCTGAGCCTCAGCTTTCTCATCTGAAAAATGAACCCTAATTAGGATATGATAATGACATATAATTATGAACACTCTTTAGGACTTAAACTGATATGGAAATGTGGAATAGTATTACTATAAATTTTATAAAGAGCACATTCATGAATTAACACCTGTTAAAATATTTTTATGGCTTTATATTGAAAAGCTCTATAGTCCCTGAATATCATATATTACGTTTCTTAAACTCAATGCTGTTGGTTTTGCTTTCATTATTTCAACCATAAGGGGGAGTGTTAGATACTAAAACTGTTACTTTCTCTGCTATCATTCCAATTTGATTCTGATTACCAGGGATTTGATGAACAGCTAAGTAATACTTCCTGAGAGGGGAGGAAAAAAAAAAACCTCCAAAACTAATAACTGGATAGAGATGCAGTCCTTAAATATTGATCTGAAACATCTATAGCAAAGATTCTACAAATCCATGAGAATATCCTCATGAGTATCAGACTGTTACTTTATATTACTTCCTACTTCTTGTTAGCCTCAAAATGTCATGTAACATCCAGTATGCATGTCATGTTGATATTTCTGCTTTTAATAAAAATAATTAAAAAAAACAAACAGAAAAATCAAAGCCTGAGAAGTACAAATACTGTAAAAGGTAGTTTGTCCAGCCAAAAAGTATTAGTCGGAATCACATTGGAGTTTGAGTAAGAATGACTTGGATCCTAATTCTTTCTGATGTGGTTGAACTTTGAATAATATTGGCAAGCCCTCAATATGTTGACTCAGAAGAATGCATATGACTTAAAAGTAACTTTTTTGGTTGAATTATTGTTGCCTCTGTTCTTAATTGGCATTGGCACTATGTTGTTAATGAATAAAAATTTCGGATTTTAGCTGAGACAAGAAAGTAGAGGAGAGAAACTTAAAACAGCATGACTAAGCTTATGAATTATATGTACCTATTCCAAACAGGACATTGCCTGTTTCTTTATCATGTAACAATGGAGAGGTGCTGTGTTAGCACCAATGAGTGCTATCCTTATTCATGGGACTACTTTGACCATTTCTTTCTGTATACCTGATCTTTTAGAGCCTTTAGCTGCTGTTTGTGTTCAGTAACACAAGGTAAGGTAAAATTAGGTCTGCTGCTGTTTCTAGACACCAGTTGTCTTTGTTTAAATTTCAGACGTGATAACTTTTATTGGGTTGTTTTAAGCCTTTGTGAATAGAAGTTTTCTTGTGGTATGAATGTGTAATCTTCTGATGGACTCCTGTAATAGCCAGGCAGCTCATATTTAGCTAATAATACTACCTGAGCTCCTAAGGTAGCAGGTATAGGGACACTTACGGATCACAGGAGCAAACATTTAAATAAATAAAAGCAATAGTGTTGCATAGGTAAGAACAAAGGGACTAGGAAGGAATGAGCATGGCATGTTCCAGAAACAGAAGGCCACTGTGGCTTGAGCACAGTGAGAGGTGTTTGGAGGGGACTCTAAAAGTCTCATCCTGTAGGATCAAAGTCATGAGTGTGTGTGTTATTTTTTGTTGGTTGAGGAGCTTTCGGAAAAGTTTTAAAGCTAGGCTATGGCACAGTCTAATGTATACATTTTTAAAAGGTCACTCTAGATGCTTTCTGGGAATTGTAGAATATATAAGTGTTGGTCTCCAACTGGACGTGACAGATGAATAGTAGAGGGAGTAAAAAATGGTCCCTGATTTCTTGGCCTGAATGAGAACTGGTTACCATTAAACAAGATGATTAAGAGGGGGGAAAAAACAGGCTAAAAGGTGGATGACAAATTCAAATTTTGGCAAGTAACGTTTTGAGGTATCCATTGGAATGTCAAGTAAGCAGTGACTTCGGGCAATTAGGCATGCGTTACTAAAGGTCAGAAGTAAGGCAGTGGTTAGAATATACCTAGTGAATAGGTAATGACTGAAGGCAGGGACAAGGATGAGATCGCACAGGAGGTCTGTGTAAAGTCAGTAGGGAAGAAAGCTGAAGTTCTCACATTGGGGAATATTGATATGTTTGTGATGAACAGATGTGTAGGAGTCAGAAAAGGGCAAGCGTGGTGAGAGAGTGGGCCCATCACTGAGAGAGTGGATCAACAGATTTGGATTGTTAATCCTTAGGGTAGCTCTGGGAGCTTAAGCTATAGTACTTGGACTAAACCAGTAAGATGAGCACATGGGGCAGATGCTGGCAAGTGCTACATAGCCAACAAGCTGGTGTACGGGAAAGAGGAAGTGTGTTCTAGTAATGAGACAGGCGTTAATGACCTTTATGTTAACATCTTCTATAGAGTGAGCATGTGCTAAGGAGTAACTGAGGGGTGTAGATATCCTTTGAGTCTTGAATAATCTTTCTAGGAATTTCTTGATGAAGAGAAAAATATAAAAAACAAAACATATAGTTTGAAAGGAAGACAGGGTGAGAAGACTTTTTGCAATGGGGGAAGCAGAAGGGACAGAGGAAAATCCCCACGGAAAAGGGAGACAATGGCAGAGGAAGAAACTTGAACTCTGTGTGAAACATTTCATGCTGGAAAAGAAGGGGGGTACGCTTTCCTTTGTGGCATGTCATAATGGGACATAACTGCATAAAGATATGAGTATTTTAAAGTGGGTTACATGGAAATTGAAGGAATTCAAATCAATATGATAACGATTTTAAATATTAGGTAACTCTAATGTACCCGTTTCCATGAAATTCTCTAATGGTTATCTTACACTATAAAGAAAAATTCAATTATAACATCTAATAATAGATAAAGAAAAAGTGTAATAGTAATTATTTCAAATAACATGGACAAAAGAGTATATATTTAAGAAAAACATGTACTTGCCTTTTCATCAATTTATTAACATGGTTATTGAAAGGTTGTGATTCGTATTTATTCTAAGTTTTAAAGTCATGGCTAAAAACCTTAGTTTGTAGGAGCGTATTCAACACTATGTTTAACCTCACCCAAAGATGAAGTTACTAATATGGGCAGCACCTGTTAAGTAATTACTAGGTGGGTGGTATCAGAATTCAAAATATATGCTGCATGCCAAACTTTGGTGAGATTACACAAGGAAATAAATTAGTAAACTATAAATACCTGGAATTTCCAGAATGCCCAGCAGATTAAAAATAGCAGAAAAAAATGCCCAACATTTATTTGAAAGGCAGAGGCACAAGTGCAGGCATCTTAGACAAAAATGTAAGACATGTAGGGGAAAAGTTGTTTTGAAAACACATTTTTTCTTTATTTTAAAATAGGCTGTTATATTTAAGGGTCTTCACAAATGCATAAAGGGATTAGGGGATTTAACGATGTGAAATAGTTGCAAGCCAAGAATTCGATTACGGGGCATGGCCAAGGGCCTGGCAAATGTGGTTCACAGCCTGGCCTTCCTCTGTGCCGCTTCCTCCCTTTATTTCACCCTAGTAGCTCAGTTGTTTTCAGCTACAATCATCAACCTTGTTTTCCATCATATCCTGTTATTGAAAATTTGCTGATATGAGGATTTTTGGAATTCTTCTGCCTCTTACCCTTTTTTTATTCCTAGAAGATGGAAAATTAGGTTTCAGTCTTCCCTTAACCCTCTGATTCCATGAACCAGAGGGTTGTGCCTTCTGGAATAACAGCCTAATTAGAGATTTGGTAGATAATCTACCATTACAGATTTCACAGGCAGATACAGATTCCATTCCTATAGTTTACAGTTATCTAGACAGTGAAACTATTCTTGATGGTAAAAGTACCCCCTGCTTTTTTCTACTCTGTCCTTTAAATTTTTATTTCTTCCAGCCATTGCTTGTAATAGCTAATCTTTTAAAAGATCTATTTAGGTAAGATAAGAAGATGATATTCCTAACCAAGTAAGGAAGAGATAAAATATTGGAATACTCTTAAAGGTTTAATAAAATCATATAAATGGCTTAATGTAGGGTGCTAGCACTATGACTCAGAGGAGTGGAATATTACTAAGTTAGTCCAGTCACATGATCCTCAGCCTTTTTTGAAACTGTTCATCTTCTGGAATGGCTAGAAAAAAATAGCTTATAAAGACAAATGCTTTGCTACAAATAGAGCTCTGATCTGTGACAAAATATTAAATGAAAATCTTGAGTTTGTAATTTCTTTAATGATTTCATTCCTTTCATATAGGTTGAAACTTTGGAAGAATAAGCAAAAACTCCTAGTGTTAGGAAATTTATATTTAAGTTATTAGAATATCACTGGGCTGATTATTAAAAGTGAGTTTGTCTCTAGAAGTTGCTCTGTATACTAGTCATTTAAAGTTCAAATGAAGCAATTGAAATAACATGGGGACATTAAGAGGAAGTGTGTCATGTTGAAAGCACAGTGGTCACTGGAATTCTAATTGTGATGATGTGTCCCAGGAAAAAGAATTCAATAAAATGCTCAAAGTCTCAGCGCATGTCTGCAATGAGGAAATTAGACTGATGAACAAGTCCATTGGAACTCTGACTTGCTAGATTGATTTCACAAAACACCAAAGACTATGGTTTCTGTTCAGTATTCTGAATGAGAGATATATTTGGGTTTTCAATCTTTATCGCTTTTAAAAAGTACATTCACAGTAAGATGAGAAAGCTATTTCCAAAATATATTAAATCTAATTTATAAAGAAAAACAACAGCAACATGGAAATTATATTTTTATGGGAGTTACCTGGTATTGCCATTCAGAAAAAAAAATGTTGAAAATACCAGAATGCATCCCTGCATTAACTTTATGGTATAGAATAAATAGTTTAAGTGTTCTTCTTAGGAATGTCACATTTAAATTGGTTTGTGCCTTTAGTAGGACAAATAGAAATTGAAGTAATTAATTTTGGGTTGGATTCTAGATTCCCTGTACATTTCTTTCTTTCTTTTTGGAGATAAAATATGAATTTTGGTTTTTTTTTGTTGTTGTTGTTTTTTTTAGCTGAGCCATCCTGCTACCTGTTGGCAGCTCAGCGGCTGCTTAGCTCGGGCTGGACTCGAACCGCTGTTGCTCAGAGCTCAAACTCTTGAGCGAGCTCTTAACCAACTGAGCTACTCGGCCGGCCCAAAATATAAATTTTTTATTTTTTATTTTTTAAGAGGGAAGTTCACAACCTTTATATCTGTACATATAATAACCACTATATTTCACTATCAACCACTTCCTTTTTTTTTTTTTTTTTAAGATTTTATTAGGGAATTGGGAGAGGGGAACAGCACTGGGGAATCGGGGGAAGGGGAACAGACAAGTTGTTGTGCTTTTGTTCTTCAGTCTAGTTGTGGAGAATGTTGCCTCATTGGCCCATGTTGGTATTATCATTGCACTCTTCCCGGATGAGGCAGATCAGTTGCTGGCCTCTGGACAGCCGCTCACAGTGGCTCTTGGCAGCTCACACCGGCTGCTGGCCACTCAAACTAGCTGCCAGTCACTCACAGTAGCTTAAGGCAGCCCACTGTAGCAGGGGCTGCAGCCTATGCCATCGCTGGCGACTCCTGGCAGCCCAGCTCCAGGTTGAGCTGTTGTTCAGCATCTTAGCTGTAGAGTGTGCAGCGGCACTGGCCCTCATGTGGGATCTGACCTGGGGCCTGCTGCTCAGAGCTGGTGCCCCAAGCCAGCTCTTAACCAATGCGCCATTTCGCAGGCCCTCAACCACTTCCTTAAACATTTAGTATGCTCTTGATCCTGATTTTTTAACTTAAAGTGCTATCAATTGTTTCCTACTGATAGGCCAATATCCCATTAAACAAAACATAAAATCATACTTAGTATTAGAAAACATATTTTGTAACAACCCTGTCTTGATTTTAGTTTTTATTACCATCAATAATCTAGTTTCTTAAATAAAAGAACTTACTACTACATGTTTTTCATCCCCTCTCTTGAAATTTAATAGAAAATTACCACTTACAACACTCAGTGGTAAAACATATAATAGTAGAAGAATTTTTAAAACCCTACTTTGGAAAACAATATTCTAAGATATGAGGCCATTTTAAATATGAAATGTAATATCCTTTGCTTAAAAACTTATGATGACTAAATAATGTCATAAAAATTACTTCTATAAGGAGAGAAAAAGGAAAAGAAATGGGGGCATATATTCACTTGATCTTAGTATAACCATCTGAAAAATGTATCTTTGATGAGATAAATTACTTAAAAATCAGTTGACATGTCCAAGATAGTAGCTTTATGACATTATATTTAAATGATTTTAATATCAATTAAACTGACTTGTATGGGCAGACACAGACAAAAATTCATGACATGCCTAGTTACATTTAAACCATATTGCCCACTTGATTTGTATTAGCCACGTTTCAAACATAACAATGAATATTGTGAAATCATAGCATAGAAATAACAAATTTTAGAGATAGACCTGAGAGTTCAGCAATATCAGCATCATTTATTGATTCACCTATTGATTGAATGGCAACTGTTTATACCCGGTACTATGCATTGATTACATTTTTCATTTAGTCATCAGAGAAAACCGACAAAAAAACTGGGTCTCATGGAGGTTGACTGTGTCCCTATTTAGTAAGTGGGACAATCAGTATCTGGTCTCATTTTTATTTGAGTCTAGGCCAGATTGCTTTTAAAGTTATTAACAAATATTTTTAACAAAATAAGGCCTGGATACAAGTCTTTGAATTTTCATCATCAACTCCCCCTCCCTGTCACCTCCTCCTTTTATTCCTCTTTTTCTTCTTCTCCCTCTTCTGCTTCTTCTCTAATGTTTTGGTCCCTCTCCTTCTCTCTCCCTTACCTCCAACCTTGCAAGATAAATAAGCATTTTTCCTTAATGCTGTACTTGTTATACTATCCTTGTTTTTCCCACTTATAGCAGGGATATGAACTTGGGTTAGGTTGGGAGAGAGTGTGGGCATGTGAGATAAATAATGACTTATAGATTTGGTGATGAAATTATGCATTTGGCAAATAATTAAGTGTTATAGGTAATTTTAGCCCTATATGTAAATAAGTATTGTTTAAGTTCAGGACAGTTTTATAACTTCGTAATAAAAGGGAAAGATTCTTTTTGTTTTGTTGTCTGAAACAAACTGAACTGCAGTTATTTCTTAAAAACTCATAGAGTATATTTTCAGGTCAATGAATACTGATATAACTTTTAATAATTTTATGTTTATATAATTGATGTTAAAAGTTAAAATTAAAGTTAAAGTAGAATGGTAGAATTTTGAACAAAAAAATAAATTCTACCTGATAAAAATCCTAATGTGACTTTACCACCTCTCTCTCTCTCTCTCTCTCTCTCTCTTTATATATATATATATATATATATATATATATATATATATATATATGCACACACACACATCTATTCACACAGAGACACACAGTTTTGTTATAGCATATGTGTTTTTATATAAATTCCTAGTACGGATATATATTATAGGTTGCCAAAAAAATGTATACACATTTTAAAAAAGGAAAAAAACTATTAAAATTGTAATATTCAACATATGCCAATAACAAAAGATGAATACAAGTCATATGTATATGTCTTTTTGGCACCCCCAGTATACACACACACACACACACATACCTAGTATGGTTCCGAGCTCTTTATAAACATCTTTAATCCTCACATAATATTATGTGAAAACTGTTTTCGTTTCCATTTCTCAGATAAAGAAGTTGAGGCTTCAGGAAAGTAAAAACTTTCTCAATTTCTTACAATAAGTAAATTGCATAGCTTGGATGCACACCGTTTTATTTGACTGCAAAACTTTTAATTATAATAAAACGCTTAATTAATAAGCTGACTCCTTGTATCTAACCACAAACCAACAAAACAAAGAAGCAAACTAAAGAGTTAAATTAAATTACTATCCCCTGTGTCTCTTCCTATCCCGTACAAGCCAAGTTGAGGTGGGAAAGGAAAACCTGCAGCTTACCATTGCAATGACATGAGGCATCTAATTAATTAGTTAGTTAATTAATTCATTAAAATGCATCTTATATGTCCCTTCCTCACAGATTTAACAAATCAAAACTCGGATGGCAAGGCCTGAAATCGGCATGCTCACAGACCCTGGCTCACCTTTAGGCTTGCTAAAGTTATGATATCTGCTACTCTACTGAATAGATATTAGTTTGCTGTGGCTGCTGTAACAAGTTGTCACAAGCTTGGTGGATTGCAACAATGGAAATTTAATCTGTCACAGCTCTTGAGGCCAGAAGTCTGAAATCAGTATTACGGGGCCAAAATCAAGGTTCAGTTGTCCGGTGTTCCCTCCAGAGGCTCTAGGGAAAATCCATCCCTTGCCTGTTTTGGCTTCTGGTGACTGGCAGGGTCCCTTGGCTTGTGGCCACATCAGTCATTCTGTGTTAACCTACCAGAATAGAAAACATGTATTACTTTCGAGAAATAACTTGGAAGGATTTAAACCTTGTGAACTTAGAATATGTATGGGACAACTGGATTTTGCATACTATTTCTGTCTTCACCTTCACACTACCCCATTTCATCCTTACAGTCAACGATATATTTATTGAGCACCTATTTTGTGACAGGAACTATATCCTAGCCACCCATCAATCAATCTTGAGTGAGAGGCTGGAAATGGCTAAATTACAGTAGCAGGAAGCATATTTTAGCAGAGAGAGCAAGCTCATTGGAGACTGACGGGGTTGAGCTTGAATTCTGGCTCTGCTCTTTATGAATTGTGTAAACTTATAAAAAGTATGTCATCTAACATCTATTGTGTAGGAAAAATAATATCAAATTTACCAGTTTTTGGTGAAGATGAAAGTGTTTTGCATTTGGCGTAAATAGCATACATCCTTAACACTGTATGAACTTCCTTTCTGTGCTAGGTTGTTGAGTGCGGGAGAAAGAGGTAACTTCAAAACCATTTTCTTGCTTCTGTTCTTGACATGTAGTTCAGGGTTTTTCAAACTGTAGCTTGTTCACAGAGTATGTTATGAAGTCAATAAGTTACAAATTATATTGTTAAATGAAATACACTAAAATCATTTTTTTTAATCACACTGCATTGCAGATAATGTGGTAGAAATCAATTTCTGACACTTTTATTACTATCTATCAATAAATCTATGTATGTACTGTGTGGTCATATAAAATGTATGTCTTCAATGCAACACTGATCATTGTTTTGCTGGAAACACACCATTAGCACCCTGTGCTTTAAGATCAAGCAGGGCTTGGAGGGTGTTCCTCATCTAGCCCTGTTTATACCTATGGCCTCTCTCCTGCCACTACTGTTCTCCAGATTTCAGGGTTCTTGCTTCTGGACTTTCCTCTGCCTGATCTCTCTTCTTACAGAGGTCCTTCAAACTGATTGACAGCCACAACCTTTGGAGTGGTCTGTTTTCACATTGGTAAACAAAGAAGTTGTGGAGAAAGATTTAAGTGAATTTAAACTCTCAATATTTCCGACATCTCTGCATTCCTAGCAGGTCCCCACATGGTTGATGTTTCTCAATCATGACCCATTCACGTAGTGCTCCTTCCTTGAGTTCATCCTCTTATTTGGTTAACCCTTCCTAACTTTTCAGGGACTAGCTCAGACTTCCTTTGAAGCTGAAAAGTTGGGGGGTTAATGACATGGGCTTTGGTTTTGACATAGCCACTCAATGTGACCTTTAGCTTGTCAATTTAATTCTCTGCCCCCAAATGTTCTCATTGTAAAGTGATATAGTAATGACAACTTCAGGAGAAGATATCTTTGTAACTATGTGAGATAAATCTTAGTTACTAATAACTTCCTTCTTTTCTGGTCCCTTGATCTCTGATCAGAAGTAGACCCCTCTTTGTGCCTCTCTGGGTGTCTGTGTTTCTCTGCATAACATTTATTACATTACATTGGAATTATCTCTCTCTCCTATGAAACTATATATTTTAAAGGGCTTGGCAGTGCCTTTAATAATTATTAGGTGATTGAATGAAAAGAAGCATTTTAAGAATTTTAACCAATGCAAAAGTACCATTGCATTTTATTTTAATTCACCAGACAACTTTATATCTCATTAAAATCTCTGGCTAAAATCTATATTATTATTTGAATTCTATGATAGATAGGATGGGAGTTTGCTCAAACTGAGCCACCTTACTTTTTTTTTTTTTTGGCTGAGATCACATTTATTTAATTAATTTATATAATGAAACTAATAGTACAAGTTTATCATGAAAAATAGGAAGTATATCAGAAATGTTACAAGTCATAAAATACTCCACCATCCAGAGAAAGTTTAGATTGGTTTAGAATGGTCTCTTAGACATTCTCTATAGCAGCAGTTCCTAGCACTTTAGACATGCCCTAACCAGGATGCACTGTGCCTGTAGAGAGAACTCAGTCTGTGAAGTATTAGGCCTGCTACCTGGTTTAAAGTTATTTAACTTTTTATGTGGCGGTGGTTTTAGAGAATCCGAGGGGCAATAGAGCTTTTTCAACTCCAGGCTCAATTCAGCTCTGTAAATATAATTGAAGAAAGTAAAGATTGGCATGATCTATTCTGACACATTTTTGTGAGCTGTGTTGCTTTTGGTTGCTCTAATAAGCATGCCCGCCCCTCCCTCTGAGGCTTGTCTAACCTTATCAAAATCAGACTTAGCCTTAGCCCAAATGACTCCTCTGTGAAGCTTTCCCCAGAGCTGTAATTAAAATTGATAAGCTCATTCTCTTCACTGCCATACAGTGTTGTTTATAATTTGCTTTTGGAATTGATCACAGTGTGCCTTGTATTGTGATAATTTACGAATTGTTTTTGTCTCCAGCAATTTTACAAGCTCACAAAGGTAAATGCCTTACAATTCATTTTTATAGCCCTTCCCCATCTAGCAGAGCTCTTTGCCCATAATAAACAGCCAATAGTTGTTAAATTAATGTATCATTCATTGTTAAGTGTTGGTGCCGTGGTTTAAATTCAATCACACACTGTAAAGTTGATATTAATTATACCCAGATATTTAGTACTTAAATGTAATTTTTATTAAATATCCTTAAGCAAAGTGAAAGAAGCCTATGAATATTTGTTAATATTGTGAAAGATGCCTGCAGTTACATTTCCTGAAATAGGTTATATCAGTATACCAGTATTTTGTAAAAAATGACTAAAAGGCTGAGTATCATAAAACATGCAGCAGCTTAAAGTCTATGAGTTCAATAAAGAGCTCTGCTAATTAAAAACACTACTTTTTTTGGAATATTTCATTCAACACTGAAATGAATAAATGTAAGTATTTCCAATACATACTCTAATCCTCATTTGAAACCAAATGTGTGATTTAGCAATAGATGTGCTCATATTTAGCAAGCACATAAAGATCAAGATAAATGTACAATAAGGAAATTAGACTACCAAAAAATTTGTTTTGAAAAATGTCTCCCATTTTTCATGGGGATAGTGGAAAATACTGGAAATCAGTCAGTGCTCTTTAAAAAAAATACCAGGATTGTGGCTATGTCTTGAAATTCATATCTGCAGCATTGGGCACAATTACAGGCATAAATAAGTTTAATAAATGTTTAATAAATGGCCTGATTTTATAGGACATAAACAGAATTAAATGGTAGTGTTTCAAGATACTAATATTAATTATGCAAATAGAAACAACTCTGTTCTAAAAATAGGGACTAATTTCTATTGAATTTGTTTAGTGTCTTCAATAAAGAAACTATATACAGCAATTCATTTTCAGATTAATGCCAAAAAAACTGTGTTTTTGTTCAGGCCATTGTGATAATATTAGGGATTTCCATAGAATCCCCAAAACCCTCAAGGCTCTGGGTACCCATACACTTTGAAACTTCTGAAACTATTGATGTGATCTAGAACTTAGAAACTTTTTGTTTTATTTTCTTTATGCAGTCAATATTTTATAGTTATCTAGCCATGCTTAAATTTAACAGGAAAAAGAGGCAAAGTAGGTGTTCCATGCCAATAAAATGTAAGCCACAAATGCAATGACCCAAGAAGTTGTGAATGACATAATAGTAGGCAAGTGACAGTCCAGAGAGTGACTCTCCATGAGCTACAGATGTGACTGTGACCTGAGCCAAATGAGAAATGTGGTGCCCACAAAATTTAGAATGAATTTTTTGTATTACTGCTTAAAGGGAGCTGTCTTCTCCATTGGTTCCTCCTCTTCTTTTCAGGGACAATCTCCTAGGGCTCAATATTTGTTTCTTTTTTAATATTTACACACCCTTGATGACTTCATCTGGCCTTATGGCTTTAATTATCATCTTATGAGGATGACCCTCCAATTTAGATCTCTAATCGCAAACCTCTCAATTGAACTTCAAGTTGTGCATCCAACTATCCACTTAAACTCCCCATTTGGATGTCTAACAGACTAGACAACAGATCCAAAAATTAACTGCATGTATCTATCTATGTCTTTTCCATCTTAATGGATGGAGACTTCACCCATCTAGTTGCTACAGCCAAAGGCCTTGGAGTCATCCTTGATTCCTCTCTTGTTCTTATATGCCATATCTTCCCATGAGATTCCTTCAAAATGTATCCAGACTCTGACCATTTCTCATCCATTCTTTGGATTGCATTCTCTGCAACCACCATTCTCTGAAACACCATAATCTTTCTCTTTAATTGCTTGCAACAGCCACCTAACACATTTTCATACTTTTATCCTTGCATGCCTAAAGTCTATTCTCAACAAAACAAGAGGTCAATCATATTTTCTTTTATTTTTAATTTAAGTAAAACATAGAAGAGTGTAAATCACTCTAATGGAAATTGAGGCAAATCAAACAGAAAATACATAAAGTACTCCAATCTTAAGTATATAGCTCATCATTTTTAAAAATATGTATTTAAACCTGTGTCATCATTGCTCAGATCCAAACAAAGGACTCTTCCAGCATGCCTCTTTTTCCCATTTCCATTTCCCCTTTCCAGATGATAGCCCTTCAAAGTTCATCACTAGTCTAATTTCTGTTTTCATGGTTTTGTTGATCTTGAATTTTATGTAAGTTGACCATCACTTAGTATATACTCTTCTGTTGACTTCTTTTGCTTATCTTTATGTGAGACCATCTTGGGAAGTCAGTTGCTTAATATGTAAAGAGCAGGGTAGACTGAGATTAAAAGCTGAAATTTGAAAACAAACTGATGTCCAGCCAAACCCACAGAATTTCTAATTCTTATTGTCTGATGTCAGGCACAGGGAAGTAGTGTATTTCAAAAGATCTCAAAGAGGATCTAACACATAGCCTCTGGATCAAATGATTTTACTGTTGTTGTTGTTGTTGTTGTTGTTGTTGTTGTTGTTGTTGTTCTCTCCTCTATAATCATTTCTTCCATAAGGACAAGGACTAATAAGCCACTACTCCTTCCTCCATTCTTCCTCAAGTATGAACTGAGAATCTATTAGACACCAAGCACTGTGTGAGGTTGCCGAAACTACATGAGTTCCTACCTTCCGGGACTCAATAAACACATATCTTCATATCAATAATATGCTTGAATAAATAAATAAATATACCTGTGAAAACTCAACAAACAGCTCTGTCTGCCCACAAACCTAATAGGGAGAGTGAGGCGAGATCAAGAAAAAACTGACTTAATTTTGAATTAGTAATAAACTAACAATTAAAAAAAAATTGTTTAAATCTGGTCAAATACCAGCTGCTTATTAAAGGGATGATCCAAATTTCAACTCAGTTGCTTTCTTTTTCAAAATGATTTGTGCGTCTAGAAAATTAAAGGAGACTGTAACAAAGAGGTGAAATTCCTTTTCAGGTATTAGGCATAAGGACACATATTGTTAGAGTATACTAAGAATTAACTCTGTGATTATAAGCCATTATTTTGAACATTGTTTTTATGTCAGTTAATTGATGCATTAGATCCTTTCAGAGACCTTGCTTCTCAGGATAATTTTCCACGTTTTTATTAGCCATTGAATAGTAAATACCCCCAAAGCACTGTGGACATGGCAGTGTACTTTTCTTCCTTAGGGCGGTGTTTTTCATATCTTGGATTACCATCCGTTATTGGATCCTAAAATCCATTAATGGATTTTAAGCAATATTTAAAAAGATTAAACAGAGCAGAAAGCATCACAGTGACTTGAATTTAGTAAGAATAAGTATTGCTATGTAAAACTTTTGTTTCCATTATATGTATGCAAGTGTACATTGGGTTGTGCTATTCAAAGTATTTTTTGCTGTGAGTCACAGTCAAAATTTTAGAAAATAGTTTATTAAGGTACATGAAGTTATTCTAATTAAAACTTAACCCAGATAATTTGGTATGAAAATACAATTTGAATTTTGATAGTTTCTTTGATATCTGATTCAAATAATAATGAGAAAAAATAAAACTATTTAATTGGATCAATTTGAGGGCAAAATCACTTTCATATGTTTGTAATTAACAAAAATGCTCAGAAGTTTAATTCACAGAACAATTGTGGTTTAATATGGCAATGTTTATTGAAATAAAAAAATAATCATTAACCAAAATATATTATTATGTAGTTATGAAGTCTAGGAATGACCTTCTAGATGCTAGATGGGACACTGCCCCATTCATGAGTCATTTAAGAAAACCAATTAGAACTTCAAATTTTTAAAAAACAAATTTTTTCTCGAATTATTTTCAAGTATGCCTCAGATCAGGAAGCTAATCAATAAATGCCATTTAACAAGTTTCTCAAAGCCATTTTCTTTTATTGTAACTTTTTTGTTATGTAAAAAGTATAGCATAGTACATCCATGATTGAATTTATAGAAGGACCCTTAAATTAAGTAGGGAAAGGATATTATTTTCCTACATTATATTTATTATGTTCTTACACTATTGGAAAATTAATTTTGGCCAATAAATTGTTTAATAAATAAGTAAATTTTAATAAACTGGCCTTTAGTAGTCATATTGAAAATTATGTATTCAAGTACTTATTCTGTTGCTATTACATAACTACTAATGGTGAACTGAATTAATTATCTCAAATTTTTGAGTTTATAGACAGTGAATGGCACATTACAAAAATATTGAATGCTCCTGATAAACAAATGTGACAGAAATATAGTATATATATATATATATATATATATATATATATATATATATTCTTTATCAGGGCCCTTTAATTTTCCCTTTGTAATTCACAGTGCATGTTGAGGGAGAGTTGTTTGTCTCTAATACCCACTCTAGGCATTGGTTTATTTTATTTTATTTTTTATGCTGTTTAAACAATACCTGAAAAAGCTATCTTAGTAACTTAATCACAGATTCTATTTATTAACCTTTTTTGGGTTTTTCAATGAACTAATCTCTTCATGTATAATAATAGTAAGTAAATTTAGGTAGTCATAGCCTATTAACATTTTGTAGTAAATTACATATGTTTGGGCCAGAAGTCTTCTTACTTTCTATAAAAAGCATACACTCTCTATAAAGTTAGTAACTTTAGGACTACTATGGTAAACAGTTTTAAATATTCAGTTCAATTCTCTATCTTAGTAGTAGACCATATAATTATTTGTCATGTTCCTTTTATTTATCTTAAATAGACCTGAAAAAAATAAGTTTAAAAGAACTCTGGATTTTTTTCTGGTCAGGAGGGTAGAGTTAAATGCTGTGCTTGCCTCCTCAAAGAACCACATCAAAATTACAACAAAGCTACAGAACAATCACCGCTGAGAACTGCCTGAAGTCTAGCTGAACAGAAGTCCTATAATTGAAAACATACAGAAGAACCCACATCGAGACTGGTAGGAGGGGCCGAGATGCAGAATAGGCTGGTCCCATGCCTGCATGTGGCAGTTAAAAATCAGGAAGGATATCTTGGCTGCAGAGGTCTTGCCAGAGGAACAAGGGGTCCATCCCAGCCCTATACCAGGCCCCCCAGCCTAGGGTTCTATGCTGAGGAGAGAAGTCCCCATAACTTCTGGCTGTGAAAACCAGTGGAGATTGTGGTTGAGTGAGATGGAGGGTGGCTGCACTCCCAGGAGTTCCCCTTAAAAGGCCTGTGCACAGACTTACTTGCTGATAGACTCTCTCACTCTGAGTCCCCATGCTGGGACAGCCGCTTGAAAGGCATCAGGGTCAGATGGCGAATTGTCTGGCTTCAGGGAGAGGGCTGAAGAAGTGGTTTTCCCCCAGACAGAAGTGCTGACAGAATCCATTATTTCTCTGTTGAGCTTCTTCCTCTCTCAGTGTGCAGACACACGAGACCACCATAATTGAGTCTTCAACCTAGCTAACACTTTTTGCCCCACCATCATGATTCCCTGAGACCCCACCCCACCCAAATTGAAGGACCACTCAAGCCACTTCCAGTGGCTTTTCAATACAAGCAGCCTGTCTTGGCTGATGCTGCAGACTTTCCTAAAATCTTTTGAAAGTTCACAAAACCCTAACAAGCAGCATCTGGCTAAGGTGAACCCTATATCTCATGATGAGCAGCCCCAAGCTCAGCACTAACAGCAGCCAACCTTGGTTCACAGGTTGGCCAATCTCAGGCACCTCTAAACCCTGTGAAGGTGACAGCCATCTATGGATTACTTTTTTACTCATGTCAGGGGCCCTGGACAGGGCACAAACATTAGCTGAACTTGGCTTGTGGCAGGGTCTGTCCTAAGAGGCCACGTGGCTGGCACATCTGGTGGCCAGCTTCAGACCAAGGTGGAGCACCATCCAGGTACCTCCATGGGCAACATACCAGAAGGGTAGACTGGGCAGGTACCAGAGACCTGCTAAAGTGAATCCTGCTCTGTAGGGTCAGTCCCTGTATAACAGCCCCTCCACTGTAGTCACAGCCAGTCCTCACAGCAATTAGCCTGAGGGTCAGTCCCTCCCACTGATGTGCAAAGAGCAACCAAGTCTAAATATAACAGGAGGGCACACACAACCCACTCAAGGGACACACCTGCAGCACCTGGCTGAGGTGACCAGGGAGTCTCTGCTACTGGATCCCACAGGACACCTACTACATAAGGCCACAAACACAGGAAGGCAGTCAAAATGGGGAGACAAAAAAAACATATCCCAAGTGAAAGAACAGAACAAAGCTCCAGAAAAAGAATTAAACAAAATAAAGACAAGCAGTCTACCAGATGCACAATTATAATAAGCATGCTCAATGATCTCAGGGAGAACTTCAAGAAAGAGATAGAAAACAAAGGAGAACCAGTCAGAAATGAACAATACAATAACTGAAATAAAGAATACATTAGTGAGAATCAACAGTAGATTAGATGAAGTAGAGGTTCAAATCAGTGAATAGGAAGTTAAGATAGCAGAAAACATCCAGTCAGAAAAGCAGAAAGAAAAAAAAGAATACAAAAAAATGAGAACAGTTTAAGGTGCCTCTGGGCTAACATTAAGTGTATCACCTTTTACGTTACTGGGATACCTGAAAGAGGAGAGAGAGAACAAGGAATTGAAAACCTATTTGAAGAAATAAGGATGGAAAACTTTCCTAATCTAGTAAGAGACAGAGACATACAAGCCCAAGAAGTGCAGAGAGTCCTAAGCTAGATGAAGCAGGAAACCCACACCAAGACACATCATAATTAAAATGCCAAAGGTTAAAGACAGAGAGAATTTTAAAAACATCAAAAGAAAAGCAGATAGTTACCTCCAAGGAAGCATCCATAAGACTGTCAGCTGATTTCTCAAAAGAAACCTTGCAGGCCAGGAGGGATTGGCATGAAATATTCCAAGTGATGAAAAGCAAGAACCTACATGCAAGATTGCTCTACTCAGCAAAGCTATCATTTAGAATCGAAGAGCTTCACAGACAAGAAAAAGCTAAAGAAGTTCTTTACCACCAAACCAGTTTTACAAGAAATGTTACAGGGATTTCTTTAAGAAGAAGAAGAAAAAAATAAAAAATATGAATAATAAAATGGCAATAACTGCATACTTATAAACAATTACTTTAAATGTAAATGGATTAAATGTTCCAATCAAAAGATAGGGTAGCTGAATGGATAAGAAAATAAGACCTTTACAGGTGTTGCCTACAAGAGACTCACTTCAGATCCACAAACTGAAAGTAAAGGGATGAAAAAATATTTCATGAAAATGAAAACAAACAAAAAAGCTGAAGTAGCAATACTTACACTAGACAAAATAGACTTTAAAACAAAGGTTATAACAAGAGACAAAGAAGGATGCAGTGATCCTACTTCTGGGTATTTATTTGAAGAAACCCAAAACGCTGCTTTGAAGGGACATGTGCATCCATATGTTCATTGCAGCATTATTTACAATAGCTAAGATATGGAAGCAACCTAAGTGTCCATCAACAGATGAATGTATAAACAAGAGGTGGTGCATATATACAATGGAATAGTACTCAGCCATAAAGAATGAAATCTTGCCATCTGCAACAATATGGATGGACCTGGAGGGTTTTGTGCTGAGCCGAGTATGTCAGACAGAGAACAAATGTCGTATGATTTCACTTATATGTGAAATCTAAAGAACAAAATAAACAAAACAGAAACAAACACAGAGATACAGAAAATATTTTAATGGTTGGAAGCTGGGAGGGAGAGTGAGGGGTAGGTGAAAAATGGGAAGGGATTAAGAAGTACAAATTAGTAGTTGCAAAATAGTGATGGGATATAAAGCATAGGGAATAAAATATAGTCAATGATATTGTTATGTGTATGGTTGGCCAGATGGGTACTACAGATATCGGGGTGATCACTTTGTAAATTATACAAATGCCTAATCAACTGTATTGTACACTGGAAAATAGTACAACATTTTATGTCAACTGTAATTGAAAAATAAAGTGATTATTTAAAGAAAAATAAAAGCACTTTGAGTGTCTATAGTAGAAATACAGGCTGCCTCATTTCTTCTTTCCTCCTTCTTTCCTTATATAATCATATTTTCTAGTAGCAAAGTGAAATGTGAAGAAGAGAAAGAATTTGAAGTACATATATTTCAGCACCATAGCCTTACTGGATCTTCAGATGCCAATTGGCAAAACAAAATCTGTTTAGCCATGTTGTATTCAGCATCTTTAATCTATTATTTTCTCAGTAGAATAATTTCAGTGAAACTTACTTCAAAATGAAGCAATGTAAAAGTGAATTTCTCAAAGCAAATGTATTTACCTTGGCTGCAGTCATTTTCAAGCAAAGAGCATCTCATTAAATATCACTACTTTAATTTTACACAAAATTACATTTTAAAAAAGAGCATAAATAGTTGTCCGTTTTTATGAGGAAAGATTCTTGAATCTCTTTTTTCTTTTTATTTATTTTGAGACATTTGACTTTACTATGAAGTTAAGCTAGAGAGAACATTGGCAGAACTTTGTATGTCCTCATACGTAGCTTTTGGTGACAATTTAATGGAACAGAAAACAATATCTCGTCAAGTATTAGCTATAAATCTCCTACTTAAGAATTCAAGATTTATAGAATACCAAAAAATCCCAGGGAGGTGATTCATGCAGAACTGGAATATTCAGGTTGCTTACACTCCTAAAAAAAAAGTCTTAGATGTTTAACTTTGCTTTATAACATCATGGCCGATATTGAAATAAACCTTTGAATTGACATAAATCAGTCATTTGTTGTTGTTGTTCTTGTTTGTCACACTTTGTTGTTACAAGCTGGTATTCCTATTGTAACTATTTAAAAGCCATGGTATCACTCTTTTGAATTACAAAGGGAATACCTATATTTAATCTGAGAATTACTCAACTGTACAAATGCAAACACAGTTTTAAAAATAAAGCCTTGCTATAGTCTAGCATGAAAATATGCTTGATTTATTTCATGTTGTATCAAATCTTTGCCCGTCTGATTTATCTTCCAGCATGCTTATCAGATATTACTGGGTGAATCTCAATTACCCATATCCCAACATTCTAAGATACACAAGCAACTGTCTCCTCCTGTATGAATGATTTACTTGAGACTCATTTGTGAAGCTGTCTCTTTTATGGATCATAAAAATCTGGTTTTATGTTAAGTAGGTGGTTTGCTAATCTGTTAGAATGCCACTCTTGATAAGGCCTTTATGAATTGTTTGTAAGTACAGAACCGGACAATGCAAGCTTTATATTCGTTTTGCAATTAGCCAAAATAATTCTAGTAAAACTCTGGTAAAGATCTCTAGTATGAAATGAATGTAAAGTATTCATTCTTTCTTTATCTTTCTCTCTGGTTTTATTCTAGTTCATTTATTTATTCAAAAGCAATCCTCTAAGTTGCTTTTTCACTGCTTTTCATGTTACAGATTGAAAATGTTGATGTCTGCCTTAGTTTTCTAGCAGCCAGAGGAGTAAATGTTCAAGGTCTATCTGCTGAAGGTAAGAAAAAGCACAATTGTCACAAATGATATCCGAATTTATAAAACATTTTTTTCATAATGCAAGAAACGTTCAGTGGGAATGCTTAGCTCCTTAATACAAGAAGGGAAATCAATAAAGTTTCTACAATAGTAGAAACATAAATGCAATGGTTATCAGTGTATGCTTGAATTATTTAGATATGTTCCATATTTTGCCAAATTGCTCTTTACATGATTGAGTTTATGGGAGGGGGGCAGATTAACATCTTTATGTTATTACCAGTGTCTAATATTTTTAGTCTTAAGTAGAGGAATGTATGGATAGATGGGTAATGCTGGAAAATATATGGACCTAAATACAGGTAACAAGAGTAAAATTAATGCTCAGGTATTTTATCTATAACATTTCTGTAATATGATCAAGTTTGCAGTCCTAGTTTAAATATTTGGTAAGTTTAAAGAAGTTATCATGAGCTCTTAAATAATTAGCACTAACAGTATTTAATAACTGTTATATGTAAAAGCTTTAAAATCATTAAAGGTTTAAAAGATCATCACTAAAATTGAAATATAGAAAAGTAGAAAAATACTGAACTACTTTTATCATTTTCCTCGGAACCTTTTTCTTCTGCATGTATATTTTAGAAAAAAAAAATAAGTGGTGTTATCAAAAACCAATTGCTAACATTATGAAATAGCAGGTTCTTTCAGACCTGCATCAACAACTGCTTTTAGTTAGAATATTGTATATGAAAGAATTCTGCTAGCTATTGTTAAACATTTTGACTATTTAGTTTGATTAATATTTCTACTACAATGAATTTGCTCTGAAAACCCTTTTCCCCCACAGATACTAGAGATATTAGATAATGGTCAGGTTTTTAAATGTTGCTATCTTTGGAAAAAGAGGAATTCTGTGGCTTCTGAAACATAATCAACATTTAGTAGAATTATTGATTTTTCCCAGTTTTTTTCTATATTTAAATTTTATTTTACATTTGTATCATTTATATTTATATTTTATAATGTATAATATTAAATTACACATTTTGTGGCTCAAACCTAACTGGTGGTTCTGTTACTTAGAATAAAATTCCCCCAGGATAATATTTTACTTCCTATGTGGTTGTAAGCAGGCAAAAAATGCTACCATTTGTTTTGATTTTTTATGTCTCTTCCTTCTCACATGACATTTTTATTAAAATAAACCTTTTGAATTTTATTTATCTTCTAAAAATATATGAATGCTCAAAACGATTTTCTCAATTAGTGAAACATGCATAGTAATAAAACAAGAAATTTTTTTAAACTTTTTTATGATCATTCACGTTCATGGGAGAAAATGAATACTTTCTCACTGTAGCCTCATATAGATCAAGCCAACTCTTTTATCATATGGCAACTCTCAGGAAGGTTTGGAGGAAATAAAAAGAAGAAAAACTAAGTGCCTCATTTTGTATGAATAAATTCACTGCATAGTTTGTGTGGCATTTGGAACCATCAGAGAGCAAGAAATATAGTTTATTAATGTTCCTAAACTTCAAAAAGGAGACATAAAACCTTGACTTTGCAGGAGAATGTATTTTATTGCCAATAGCATGTTTTATTTAAAATGTGATTACAAGCTGCATAACCTTGTTTCAAGCTTTACTTCCATCTCTTTTCCTAATTTTAAAAACTATAACTGCAAGAGAAAAAGCTAGACTCTGCTTGCAGCATTCTTTGTGCACTTAATTTTTTGATCACTATTAGAAAAACTTACACAGGAGACCATGTGTTGGAACTAGGATTTCCATTTCCATGTATTCAATTATGTTATCTAAAGTCATGAGTAAGTTGATCTTATTATTTATTGATACATAACAAGAATTAAAAATAAAGGAATTGAAGCATTAAAAATGGATACCTATGATGTACTCTGCTTTATATATGTGTGTATACACACATCTATATTTTAATAAACTGTCTGGTGGGTGATTTGAAGGAGTGTTGACTGCTATAAATTCAGTTGCTATTATGAGGTGCACCCACACCATCAGTATTTATAACACAGGACAACTCACATTTTAAGTGGCTTTCTATGGCTCATAGCCACCACTATGCTGGTAACAGCTGTGTGTATTTGTTAGGGAGGCAAAGTGATAAATCAAATGATTAGAACAGGATTGAGAGTCTTTCCATTTCCAAGAAGAAGCTAAGTCTAGAAAAATTGTAGTTCAAGGTAAACAAAGAGGATCACTCAAGTCAACTTTGTTCTCTGTCCCCTCCATCCCTTCTTTCTCTCTCGTCTCTGAAATTCCAAGCTATTTGGAAATGTTAGCATGTTTCAGTTCTTATTTGCTTGAATGTGGGACCAAGAGAATCAAGTTGCAGTTCTATCTTCAGAGAGTTAGTCTACGAGAGTGGCACCTAGAATTTCACTTGTGAAAAACAAAACAAAATATTCATTTTATATGATACTGTTTTTATATTTTCCCTTTGATACAGAAATAAGAAATGGAAACTTAAAAGCCATTCTAGGACTGTTTTTTAGTTTGTCTCGCTACAAGCAGCAACAACACCATCAACAACAGTATTATCAGTCCTTGGTGGAACTTCAGCAGCGGGTCACTCACGCGTCTCCTCAGGCCGAAGCCAGTCAGGCCAAAACCCAGCAAGATATGCAGTCCAGGTAAGGGAGGGAAACAAGGGATGTGTTTAAAATTAATTTGTCCATATGCAACTTGTGTTTAATAAATTAGTGTTTGCGATTTTGAGAACTATTTTTATGCAGTTCTATCAATGTGACTTGCTTATTGGACTAATATTATAGAAGTTAAAACCACTTTTCTTTTGGTTGCAATTTTTAGGTGCAATGTTTGTATTTGCTTTTTAAAGATGATTGTGTTTGTGTCTTTCTTGGAAGTAATATGGCAGTTACTGCCTTCTGCAAATTATTTTATTATTTAGAGCGTGTTATTGAGCCCGAGCCTTTAGTTGTGTAGTTATCTTTTGTTGGTACTTTTGATCAATTGAATCACCAAATCTCTCAAGAGTTTGAGGTCTGAAAAACATAGGTGTTTGAGTGTTTGGGAACATACCGTTTTTTGATGTGAGGTGGGTGTGTGTGTGTGTTGTGTGTGTGTGTGTGTATTTATATACACACATAAATATGTTTGTCAGACTTGAGTCTTTTGGTACATGTAGACACAGCCTGGGGTGAGGTGCTAAAAAATCATGGCAACTTCCTTCCCTCTTCCGTTCCTGCTGTTTTTTGTTTGTTTTCCAATTTGGAGTTATATTACTCAGGGTTTAAGCAAGAGAAGCAGAACCAGTACAAGATATATATTAAGAGATTGATTGTGAAGGATTGGTTTACATGTTCCTGGGTGGTTAGGCCAACCTAAAATCCTTAGGTGGCCTGGCAAAGAAGGACAGGCTGAAACTGAGCCCTAACTGCTATCCACAAGTCAAATTGCTTTTTAAGGAATCCTCAATCCTGCTTTGAAAATCTTTCAAGTGATGAATTCAGTCCCACCCAGATTGTCTAGGATAATCTCCTTATTTAAAAGTCAACTGCTATGTTGACTTTAACCACATCCACAAAATACTTTCACAACACCTAGACTAGCGTTTGATTGAGTAAATAGACTGAATAAACCCAGCCAAGCTGACAAATCAAAAAATGATCACAGAATGAAATTAACAAGTTGCACGAAAACTGCTCATTTGTTCCTAGCCAATGACCAAGGAATCAGACAGTTAGCTCTACTCCATAAATAGCTATGATTATTTTTCTTAAGGAGGGAGAATATACAATGTGAAAATACTCTCCATCATTTTTAAAAATATATACATGTATCAAACATATGTAAATATTTAAATTTTTCATCTTAGAAGCCAAGACTGAAACTTAATAATACTGAGTTTGCCTTGAGTTTGTTTTTGGTGATTAGCACTGATTCAAAAAGACAAAATAAAATTCCAAACTACATTTACAAACCACCTCCCCCCCACTATTGTCAAATATTTTTTAACAGTTCCGAAATCCTCTTCTCTTTCATCTGTCAACTTCATAGCTCTCACTTCATATTAAGCGATATTTCTTTTTCTGTATAACCATGTAAACTCTATTCCCTTTGGCAGATTTTACTAATTAGTGGATTATTAAATCAATTAAATCATTGTTTTACTGAAAAATATAGAGTATATTACAAAGTCTATGGAGCGATATTTGTTATTACTCAATAATGCAGATGTACTTCTGTTTAAGCTCATCTTGGCTTTTGTGATGTCAAGTGAAATTGTGCAGGAATCAGAGTGAAAAAAAATTTTCTACTGTGTAAGTTCTTTTGATTTCTTAAGGATAGAGAGGGGAGAAAAAAGGAAATATCTTTTTTTAATTTTTTTGTATTTTATGGGGGGATGGTTTGTAGAAAGAGATCTAGATTTTGAAAACTGCCAGAAATAATATCTCCTAGAGTTTGTTTAAAGCTATCTGAATTGACAAGAAGCAAGAATAGTAGCTGAAAAAATATAGGAAGTAAAGTGTTATTATACAAAGCATGTTGACTCTGGAAGTGATATGGAATATCATTTGTCATTAATTTCCCTCATTCTATTTCTGTATCTGCCATGTGCAATTTCTTGCCCAAAAATCTCTCAGTGGTTATGACCCTTTTGGACAGATATTATATTTTATTTTTCCTATTCTCCCTGGATATGCATGGCCGTTCAGAAACAGTATTATATTTTAAAATATAGAGCTGTATATATTAGTCATGGTCATATTACGCCATTTTGGGGAATGCTGCCTTATTTTTTTCATTGAAAGGTTATGAAAAGTATTCTTTTCACCAGTGTCCTTTAAGATTGAGATACTCTTAAATAAGGTTTCTTCTGATAAATTGGATTTAATTACTTTTTGGATTAATAATTAATAAATGTAGAGTACTTGCTATATTAAATGTAGTACGTAGGACACTGGCATAGAGGAGTCTTAATTTTAATAATGTTTATTATATGTTTTGGAGAATATTATATTCCAGACATTAATATTTCCATTTGTATAGATTTGGTATCACGAAATAGTCTATGAATTAGAATTTATGTGGACTTACATATAATAATCAATATACTGCAGCATTTTTCAAAAGCCTTTATTGATACTATACATAGGGAAAGAATACAGTGTCTTTATAATGGAACCAAGATAATTAATTCAGAAAAAGAATTCCGGTGACACATTTATCTTCATTTGCTTCAGATGTGAGTCATACATCATGATTTATGGACTCTTTCTATTGATTCCAAAGCTCTTTCCAAGGAAATAGTGTAAATGACTAGTTGCTGTACTATTCTGGATAGTTAGCCAGAAATTGTTCTTGTATTTTGCTTTGTAGATTAATAAAAAAGAAAAAAATTAGGTCATATGTTTTAGTTCAGTGTGAGTGTTTTTGATATGTTTTCTTTGTTTATTTAAAATAAATTGGCATAACTGTATATATTTGCACAATATGTATTTTATACATTAAGAATTGCTAATTTGGTTTTGCTCTTTTGAAAACAACTCCAAATGTTTTCAATCAATTTGAACATTTTTTATGTACACAGACATTTTGATCTAAAAGTTAGCAAGTAAAACACACAAGAGAGGAGAAAGGAAAGTGTGGACCCAGAGGAATAGAGCGTGGGGAACAAACTCTCCCCTCCTGGCCTCTCAGCTTCCTGTCCACTCCTGTGTGCTTGCGTTTGTGCGTGGGTGTGTCCTGTTGCAGTAGCGACTAGAGCTCTGCTTATTAAGAGCTCACCCCTAGCATCAGACTGCCGGCACTTGGATCCATTGTAAGCACTTCCAGTTGGGTAACCTTGGACAACTTACCCAACCTCTCTGTGCTTCAGGGTCTCAGTTGTTAAAAGGGAATAAAAAATGGCACCAACCTCATGAGGTGCTTTTGAGGGTTCAGTGGGTCAGTACATATAAAACACTCTGAACATACCTGGCACCTTTTACTCCCCTGCTCAAGGCCTTGCAGTGGCTTCAAATAGCCCAGCCTTTCTGCCATCTTAGGAGATGTTCACTAGCCAATTCCTTTGCCTGGAATGCTCTTCCTCTGATAGCTGCTTGGCTAAATCTCTCACCTTCTAGTCAACTGCTCAAGTGCTGCCTTCTAACTGATGCTCACCTTGCCTACCATTTTAACACTGCTAGCTTCCCATTGTAGTATTTTGTTGTACTTTTTCTTTTTTCTGTAGCTTTAACCACCCTCTAACCTCTTTGAGTGACTTGTCTATTCCCTTTGCCCCCCTTTCCAAGGTTCCTGCGACTCCTGACACACATGTAGGTGTTGGAGTCCTCTTCCCATTGAGGACATGTGCCTTTCTCTTTTCCAGGAAACATAATTTCCTTCTGGGAGATTCACCCTGAAATTGGGATAGTTTACAGCTTTTCAGCCTGGGGCTATAAATCTTGTAAAGTATATAAGGAAGCTTAATTTAAGATGACAGGAAGGCACTGGTAATTTAAGCTCTCATGAGCCTGGCTTCAGTTAGTTGCTTAACTCAGCGCTGTGTTGTGACCTATAGTGTGCTCTTCAAATAAGTCAGTGAATCAATTAAGCTTTAAAGAAAAGAAAACAAGAAGGATATTTGTGAATCTTTTTAAAAAGCAGGATGTTTTTTTTAATGCCTAAAGAGAAATAATTGAAGGGAAACAAATTATTCTTTAATTAACAAGTTTTGGAAACCAAGCGGGTGTAATATTAAAAGAGTGTATTACACACACACGCACCTGCACACACACACACACACACACACACAGACACACACTCACACATACACTTTGTTTATGTTCTATGTTCCTAGTCCCTATTTAAAAAGCTTGACGGCCACTCATGCTTCTGTTGTTGTAGAGGAAGCCACATCTATATAGTTTGGGTTATTTTAAAGTCAGGAAAACATAGTTTGAATTCTGCCTTCCAGTTCCCAGTGGTGTGGCATTGGGCAAATACCAGTGTTCTTACCTCTATATTAAAATGATGATGACTGCCCCATTGGGTATTGAGAAGCCCACTTGAAATAATCTATATATAAAGTGCATCTTTAGCATAACACTTAGTGTGTAATAGACACACAAATAACTACTTTCATGTACCCTTCACCCACTTTAAGATCACATCGCATGCCTTAATGAAATATATTGACCCATATTAGAAACCTTCAGTCAACCTCAACACTTTTTCCTCGTTTCTCACTTTCTCTTGTGAAGTCTGTCCATTTCACTTCTAACTTTTATTAAATATGTAAAAGTAATTAAAAGTAATAATACCCTTAAAAATAACAGCCTAATCCTCAGACCCTTCCAAGCTCAGTCTGGCTACGCAGAGGTGATTTTAGGTATTTCCTTTAGTAGTTACTATCATATAACTGAATAAAACACTTCTACTATTAGTTTTTATTTATTAATTTTGTCATTATCTTTTGATTCACACACTCTTCCATCTCTCCCATCCCCCTTTAATGTAGTCAGCAAATATTTATTTAGCACTTATTATGTTCCAGGCACTCTTCTCAGCACTAGAGATACAGCAGAGGAAAAAATAAATTAAAGAATTCTTGCCCACTTGAAGCTTACATTGTAGTGATGGGGTACGAACAATGAAAAAATTATTAAAATATGTACCAGTAATTGGACAGCTGATAGTGGAGAAAAACAAATCAGAAAAGGGAAAATAAGGTGCAGAAGAGCCATATTTCTGCAAATTTAGATAGGGTTCTGAGGCAGGTTCTCGCTCAGATGATGACCTTGAGCAAAGGAGGCAAAAGAACTAGCTGTTTGATTATTTTGTGGTAGAGTGTTTCAGGCTGACAGAATGCAAGAGCTAAGAGCTTGAGGTGGAAGCTTGTCTGGTTTATTTCAAGCAGAGAACACATCCCAGTTGGGCTGAATCAGAGGAAAAAAGGCAGGAGAGTAAGATATAGTTCAGAGAAAGAGCACAGAGTCACTAGTATTACCCTACTACCATTGTAAGGACTTTCGATTTTAGTCCAGGAGTGATGGGAACCTATTGCATGCCATAAGGAGGGGCACAACAGGTAGATAAACCAAGGGCTCACTCTGGCTGCTGTGTTGAGAATAGATTGTAGTGGGGAAAAGGTGAAAGCAAGGAGTCATGGAGAAAAGCTTGGACTACCATGGTGAAAGTGGGGAGAGGAGGAAAAATTCCAAATATATTTTCAAGGTAGGGTCGAATTAGCTGACTGGCAGTAGGATTGGTAAACAGAGAGCAGACTAGAACGTTGTTATTATTAGCTGTCGAAAAGATGGTGTTTCCATTTACTGAAATGGAAAAGAATGTGGGAAGAGCAGGTTTGGGGGAGAAGGTCACGTATTTCCTTACCCACACATCAGTTTTGAAATGCTATTAAGTATATCTCAGTGCAGATAGTAAGGAGATAATTGGAATTGCAAGGCTGGATTTAAGGGACAAGTGCGGGCTAGACAAAAATTCTAGAAATATAAGTATAGAAATTATAAAAGCTATGAGACTAGACATGACAAAGTCATCAAAATCTGTGTATAGATGACGATATGAGGACTGAGGACAGGAGTCCGGAGCCCACCAGTATTCACAGACCAGGAAGATGGCAAGTAGAGGCAACTGAAAAGAGGCTGCCTCTTTTCAGTTTGTAATGTAGGATGAAAACCAGAACTCGTTTTCCTGCGAAGCAAGTGAAGGAAGTGTTCCAAGGCAGAGGGCTGGATCAATAGCAATAGTTTATATGGAGTCCCTGCTGTGTTCCAGTCACCATGCTAAGTACCTTATACACATTTTTTCAATCCTCACAACACCCTATGACGTACGCACTATTCTTAATCCTAGTTTTCAGATGAGGAAACTGGAAATGGAAAGATAATTAAATGGCATGAGGTTTCATGGTGACTGATTTATAAATTGAATCCAGACACCCTGGCCACAGAGTTTATGATTCTAACCATAGCCTATCTACATATCTCAACTGTATCAAACGTTGCACATAAGTGTGGTGAGTGCTGAGAACTGACCCATCCATGGATTCTGCACTGGAGACCTTGACATGAGATACTCCACTGGACTTGTGGCTGTGACACCTTGATTGGAATCTGTTCAATATAAAACAGGAGGGAGGAATTGGAGATAGTGAATCTAGACAGGGCTTTCTCGGAGTGCTACTAACGTTAAATTTCACTCTTTTCGTTCTTTTATTGGGTAGGTTTGCTACTTGAGATAGCACCTTTAATTCTTTCTGAATCAACTATAGAATATCTTTTGACATTCTATTTTGTAAGACATGGATATTTGCACATCTGTGTACTTTTCTCCCATCCACTAACCTCTGTCACTTTCATTTTTTATTAAGTTTCATAAAATTTACATTCTATTTTGTACACATATGATTCTTCCAAGTTGTTAGTATAAGTTGATTCCAAAAGTTTTCAAACCAATGGGGTGTTTATATATTGGCAATTATATATATATGTTCTGCATAATCAAGACATAAACTCTTATTCTTTCCTGTTCAAGGCTTTCCATGAATGTCTGTTGAAAGTTGATATTTGATTGAATGTAAGCATAAATTGGTAGTAACTTTAAAAAACGAGCCAGGGCTCATTTATGATGCCTTAGAGAGATCAGTCCAGGTAAACTGAGGACTGAAATACCTCTATGTCGGCGTTTGTTTTTTTTCTGGGATTATTCATGACTGTAGTTAAAATTGCTTCTCGTTTGTTTAGATGGTAATTTATTAGTTTGTTTATGTCTGGCCATGACTGGTCATCCATAGTGATTGACATGAACATTTGATAAGTCTCCCTTTTATTCAGAGCCCCGTCATTTTATCTGCAATTTGCTTGTCCCTTTGCCCTCCTTACTCTTCTAGACTTAGTCCTCTTCTCACCTGTATACTAGAAGACTTCCCTTATTATACCATTAACTGCCTTTATTTTCAGTTCTTCAAAATCTCTTGTCCATTTATGGCTCCTGTTTTCCTTGATGTTATGAACTTAAACCTTTATTATTCCTTTATCAACATGTTAGTGACATCACATTAGGGAGAAGAGAATATAATAAATAAGTTTGAGTCTCAGATGTCATGGACAGAATCACTCTTGGTTCTGATAACTTTACTTTTTTTTTTTTTTTTAACAAAATAAAAATCAATTAACTGAGCTTAGTTTCTCCAGGTAGAAAATGAAAACATCATAATTGTATTCTGTCGTTCCAAGGTGAGAATATAATATATATTTTAAAGTATTAGACTGAGTCCTAATTTAGATAACTT
>NW_017731549.1:2246435-2256656 GCF_001890085.2 Hipposideros armiger
AGCTCAAACTCTTGAGCGAGCTCTTAACCAACTGAGCCACTCGGCCGGCCCCTCAGATCTTTTTTTTTTTTAATGTGATTTGTGTATCATCATAGAGATGTGAGTTAGAATAACTGATTTGTGGCTTATTTCTTTAACATTTTACCACAGGACATTTAATGAACATTATCTCCCAAGCACTAGAAATTACTTGGTTCTATTTGATTTTTAGTGTTTATGGGCACTCCTTTCTCAAATAGAGCCCTGGTAATAAAGACTTGATTACTATACCTGCAATTTTATACTGTATGAAATTATTACATGTTAATGTTTTCCACTAAGGATTGTACTTCAAAATTTCAACTTGCAACTGTCACGAAAATCATAATAATCATGCCAGTGTGATTACTAAGTTATTCTCCTATTGTCAGTCTTACATGGAAAACCAAATTATAATCAGGGGATGACAGAGTGAGCACAGAATTGGATTTAAGGGACTTACACATTTTGACAACTGACTTTTGTCAATGAGACTTTAAACATTCATTGGTCAAGAGTCCTTCTTCATTATAAAGTACTCTGTCAATATTTGCCTCTTTCTACTCTATTTCCTATGCTTCCACTTCTGACCCCCTACCATCTCCCCCTTTTCAATTGAGCTCTTAGTCTCATAAGATGTATAAATAAAATCAGCCTTCTCCCCCTGCAAGGCTGTGGGGCAGACTTTGGACCAAAGCTCACCATCAGATGGTTTTTTTGGGGTTTTTTTGTTTGTTTGCTTGCTTGTTTTTAGCTGAGCTATCCTGATACCTGTTGGCAGCTCAGCGGCAGCTCAGCTCAGGAGGGAATCAAACCGCTATTGCTCAGAGCTCAAACCCTTGAGTGAGCTCTTAACCAACTGAGCCACTCGGCCAGCCCACCATCAGATGTGTTGAGACCCCAGCCACCTCAAAATAATATGAAACTGATTGCATTGATGATTACATTTACTTCCCAGTAAACTGAGAGTAACCCTATTATAAGGACTCTATACAATAAACTTTCTCATAGACCTTCAAACACTTTATAACCATCCATTTATATAATTATTTTATAAGTATAATAATTAAAGTTCATTTTCATGAACGTGTGTACTAAGAAATAGTTCAACATATTTTGTGCTTACTACAACACTTTTGAAGTCTTTAGAACTATTAAACAATCCAGATTTTTCACAAATCAGGGTAGTCTTTGCCAAAGTTTATTTACATTTTTAGCTTAACAAAATAAATTTGTCTACTGATATTCAAGGTCCAATTGTTTTTTAAGGTGGTTGTATTAAAATGAACTTCTGGAATGGAGCACTGAATGCATTGTGATATAATTTTACTCTATCCTGAAAATTGTAAATGAAAAAACCCCATGGGACAGCATAGTGTTTTCAGCTATGTGTAAGTAAAAGCACTGTGGCAAATTGAATTTATGGTAATGCTGTGAAAGAAATACGAGCCTGGTTTCCTGAGCTCTCCTTTATCTTGAAATTCTACATTCCTCAAAGAGCATGAGACTTTGATGTGGTAATATCTAACATAGGCATCTCCCTCTTCGGTTACTGTTTTGAGATCTCATAAAAGCCGACCATGCAGGTGGCCATATTAACTGTCAGTCGAAATTTAAGATAAGACAGAGATTATAACATATTTATGTACCACATTGTACTAATGGGATAAGTTATCACAGTAACCTGTCTCACATACAACTGGGATGATATTGCAGCCATCCAGCCACTAAAAAGAAACACATGTGAATGAAAGCTAGTTCCTGACTCATGGATGGAGTCGGCAATAACTGTTTTCAGTGAAGTCTCAGCAAAACTTAAGTATAGGGAGAAAGCATGTTTATTACATACTGTGTTGTGAGTATGTTTGTTGCAACGTGTTAAATATTTTCAAAGGAGCATACAGGGATTTGAGGTACTAAGTGTTTTTTCAGATGTGGCTGAACACCTCCCTCTATTTTAGAGCTATTAGCATGTCAGTTACTATTTTATAACATTGCACAAGGAAAGGACCCTACAAAGGGAAAATCTTTATACTAAAGGAAGAATTTGGTTTAAAGAATTTTCTAAATCATAATTCTGAATATATGGTTTCATTTCTACAATTACCAACCATCGGATATATAAGGAAATATATTTCAATCTATCTCAGTCTTAAAATTTCTTAGTGAATGTGCTTCACTGTCCTCAAAGATTATTTTTTCTAAAAATCCTTACTTTAAAACTTTATTCCCATGTATTTGATTATAGTATATATCTTGGTTAACTTATTCCTAATTTTCTCTCAAGTGAATTTTGAAGGAAATAATTCCTCTGTTTTAACATACCAGCTTATAAAAGTACAATTAAGAGGTAAAAATTGTCCACTAACACCCATGCCCAAGAAATTTCTTAATTCATGTTCTGTGATTTCTTTCTTTGTATTCCTCCTTGGTTCCTTGGGTGTAGTGCTCTTAAAAGGACAAATGTGATATTATAATTAAGCACATTTTTCTCTTTCTTTGGGAATCAGGAGTACTAAATGTTTGACTGTATAGGGATTTCCCCTTATATGTTTGTGTACCTTCAAGACTGAAAGTAAATAAATAAGGGAGGAATAAAGGGTGATTCTAAAATAATTTTCAGGACTGGCCCAGTGGCTCAGTTGGTAGAGAGTTGGCTTGGGAGCGTGAGCTCTGAGCCGTAGGGCCACTGGTTTGATTTCCACATGGGCCAGTGACGCTGCGCCCGAGCTGAGCTGCCAACAGGTGGCAGGATGGCTCCACAAATAAATAAATAAATAAATAAATAAATAAATAAAATAATTTTCAATAACATTTCATAATATAGATGAGGAGTTATAGAAACCTATGTAATATGAAAAATTGTCCTTATGTTTTATCTTGCTCTGATAAACAGTTTATTCAGTTATATTTCTATTAAGTACATACATTTTAAGAATTCTGTTTTGTGCCTCATTTTTATGTTTTAGTGAACCAATCACTGTGCAGTTGGGCATAGTTAATGAACACCATATGGAAATGAAATGTTTTAATGAAAGATGATATTGTTCCTAGTAACCCTTCCTATATTACCTTAGAGCCCTGTGTCCTTTTTCATTGGTGATTTGAAAGTTCAAATGTGACCTTTCCACAAATAGAGTCAGCCCCCACTATGGGCCAAGAATTATGCTAGATGCATGGCTGAAATACGATAATGCTTTACCTTTCAAGTTGCCCACACTCTAATAGAGGACCTAGATATTTAACCAAATAATTCAGTAAAATATGCTACCTAATCTAACAGAGTACAAGTTACTCAGGGACTACAGGTAGAGGAAAGAGACCATATGAAGGCACTGATGAAAGAAATCCATTTCGCATTCAGGAGCTATCAACCAAGGAAAAAGCGTAACAAATAGTGCGTTCTGCCTACCTATTGCTGTTTAAAAAACAAACAAAAAGCACCCCAACTATAGTAGCACAAAATAATGACCATTTTATTATACTGGTGGATTTTGTGAGCGTAGGAATCAGGGCATACCTCTACAAGGAAGGGTGGAGTGGCCAGAGTGTCACCGACTGCTGGGAGGCAGAACATCTGTTATTGCTGAATCCACTGGTAAGGTGACTCCTTCACTCGTGTGTCTGGCAGCTTAGCTGGAATAGTGGCTACAATTGGCCTCTCTAGCATGGCAATCTCAGGGACATTGTACTTTTTACAGGGTGACCTACTGTTTGAAGGAATGAGAAGCCCACCCCGATTCAAGCGTGGGGGGCGGGGGTGGGACAAAGATCTCACCTCTTAATGGAAAGAGCTTCAAAGGCGGGGGTGGGACAAAGATCTCACCTCTTAATGGAAAGAGCTTCAAAGAATTTATTGTAGCCCTGTGTTTGAACTGCCACAGGGTATGATGAGAGATAAGATTAGAGAAGTAAGCAGAGGTTAATTTATGGAGGCTGCAGGTGCTATGTCTAGGAGCTGGGACTTATTTCTAGAGTGTAAAGGGAAATTCCCTCCGATATTTTTTTAGCAGAGGAAAAATGATGCCATTTATAACTTAGGAACATAAGCTTGGTAACAGGGTAGAGAAAAGATGTGTTTTGCGGGGGTTGGTGGGGATACTGCAGCTATAAGTGGCAAGAGAGTGAAGAGTTTAATGTTATAGGCATGAGGTCTAACTTGGAAAATGGATTTGAGGACTGTTTTGGAGATAAAAGCGAAAGAAAATCATCACATTTCTATTCCTGTTGACTCACTGAATAGTGATATATTTCAATCAGGAAAAAATAATAATATCATAGTGGAAACAGATGTAAAGAAGGAGGTGGAGAGAAAAAGTTCAGCTTTGGCCTTCATTAATTGATATTTCAGTGGGACTGTTTCTAGAGTGTGGCTCTGGAGCCCAGGAGAACAGTCAGGGCCAGAGATATAGACTGAGGAGCACTAGCTTCACCATGTTTTATTTATTGAAACAATAGAAATGGAAGAGATTACTCAAGAAAGAGTATAAAACTAGGGGGAACAGGGAGGGCTCAGAACAAAACTCCGGTGACAACATTTATGGGTAAAGTGGGTGAACAACAGAATGTTCCTTTTGTTTGTTTTGCAATATATTCAGTGTGATGGTAGCTTGTTTGCTACCTGCTTAAAGGGAAATTGATTTTTTTATTGTTGAAGAATGCCTCATTTTCTGAAACATTTATCCTTGTCTTTCAAATTAGTTGTGAAATCAAATCTAACACAAAACTCTGGTTGAAATATTAAAGTAAATATACTATACCTTCTAAGCATATCAAAACTATATTTTTATCTAATCACTACATCACAAAACAAATCATTTATTAAATTGTGTTTCATGCACTTTTTGAATTATGTGTAATGCTGAAAATAATAGGTTCTGGAAGGCTCACCCTGTGTGTGTTGCTTTGGGAATGATGATGGTTTATGGATGTCCTTTTGGGGCAATTCCTGATGATTCTTATAGGATTCGGACATACAAGGACTGGTATTACTGAGTTGAAGAAAGAAGAGTGAGCAGTATCCAGGGAGGATTGAGAGAGAATAAGACTTCATTGTACTTGCTTTCAAGAAATCATGATCCTAAAGTATTTATAAACCTGAAGGCTGTGAGGCAGAGTTAAAAAGCTCAGCTACTGTACTGAGAGGTCCATGCTTGTGGGTTTCAGAGTAAGAACATATTAATCTCAAAAGTGATAGGTGAGAACCAAAGGATATGTTGTTGGGAAGACTACCAAGCTCAGGAGGGCAGGGTAATTGTTGGGATCGAAGAATATAGGAAGTGATGTTGTATCGAATTCACTTGAATATTTACAGAGTCTCCTCTGGGTGCTTAGTGCATTCAGGGGCTCTCAAACATACATCTGAATCCCATTGAATTTTCTTTTATTTTAACTGGTACAACATGTATTTGTACAATCCTTTTAAGTGATTTGCAATGTAATCCCCATAAAAACCTTGAGGCAGGTAAAACTATCATCCTCATTTAACCAATGAGGACAGGGATTCAGGTGCAGCTCTAGGTTTTGTGCTATTAATCAATACACCAGATCTTTATTCTGAGCATGTTGATTTAATAATTCACAGAAAGTAAATATTTTAATGTACCACTTTTTGCACACCTGCCTAATATTTTTCTTTCTCCTTTCAAGCTTAAAGTAAATTCAGTTTCCATTGAATATCAGATTATACTGTTTAGGAAGGGTTTTGAGTTACTAACATGGTTTTAAGGGTTATACGTCCCAGAGTGAAATACTTATCCCCTGCACGTTTAAGCCTATTTTTTCCAAATTAAATCTTTCTGGCACAGTGCCAATACATGTAGGCAGTCAAAAAAAAAATCATTGTAATGACTCATTAATTGGTTATTATATCAATGAATATATGCTTAGTACCCTTGATCTTAGCCAAAAGGCCAAGAAGCGATGAATATAGGCTTATTAGAATAAGTGGAACAGAAGACTAAATCAAATTTCTCAGTATCTATGTCTATCTGCCATTTTAAAAACCTTAGCAATATGAAGTCAATTTCTTACTTATTCCTTTATTTAATATCCAAAAGTATTCATGGACTTTATAAGAGAACTATTATAATAAGATCATAAAGTGATCTTTATTGCTACTATAAAGTGGATTTAGTCACCAGTGAATATCCATCTTCCTAGTATTTCCTGCTATTTCACTCACCATTTTACTAATGATGCAATTTAGAAATGGAGTCTTGATGTTTTCCTCTTCATACACTATACAAAGAATGTTCAGTCTTGTTTTCCTGCACCCTGCTTCTATGTAGCTTTACTGTGCAACTCAAGTCAGAGGCCAGGAGCTATACTCCCTTTTCTCAATTTTCTATGTCTGTGATGATAACTTCTCTAATTAACCATTTTCTTCTATTTCCTGTGCCTCGGCCTTCATTCAGGCCCTCCTCGAGTCTTGCCTGAATTACAGCAGTAATTTCTTATTTGGTCTCTAGGCTTACTAAATATCCCAGCCCCCTCCTCCTCCACTTCCACCTTTACATAGCAAAGAGAAGGACCTCTCTCATCTGATAATTTATCATGTGTTCTGCCATTCAAACCCTTGGTATTCCCCCACTAAAGCCAGCAGGAAGGCCCAGTTCCTGAGCAAGCTGCGGAGGCTCTCCAGGTTCTTACTCTGGCAAACAGTAGGTGTTAAAAGTGCTTTTGTAGAATGAATGAATAAGACAAATATTTGAAATTATCATAGTAATTAAGCACAAATCGAGACAATTCAAATATCAACAGTCTCTACTGAAATTTCTTTTTCTTTTTTTTGTTTTGGAATAAGCTTGTTAGTATCCAATGGAAATAAAGAATGATAGATTGTGTGAGGCTCAGATATTACCATTTGGTGATTTTCAATGATGCCCATGTGTTTCATGTCTGGATTTAACTTAATTTTGAGGATGAAGACTAAGGAATAAGGGGCCGGCCGAGTGGCTCAATTGGTTAAGAGCTTGCTCAAGAGTGCGAGCTCTGAGAAACAGGGTTGCTGGTTTGATTCCCGGCCGAGCTGAGCTGCCCCTGAGCTGCCAACAGGTGGCAGGATGGCTCAGCTAAAAATACAAAGGCTAAGGAATAAGATTATATAATTTTTACTTCTGTGTGGAAGTTCAGTGCTAGAATAAGTGCAACAGAAATAGAATCTTCTATAAAAATCCTGTACTGAACCATTCCGATCTTCTAACAATATTTTGATGAGCACTCAAAAAAGAGATGCAAATAAATTGTCACTCTTATATTCTGGTTTTTGTTTGTTTGTTTGTTTTTTATTAAGTGTTGCTTGAATGCTGACCAAAGACTTTGCGTCTACCACAGGGCTCAGCAGAAGAAAGCTCCGTGATTGACTGGTCATGTGTGCAATGGGGATGGGAGTGGGAAGTTATAAATGATATGTTGCATTTGCTAGCCCTGATTAAAATGCTGCTTAAAAGTTTTAAAGATAGTGTTTACTTGGAAGATGATTGAGGAGAGCTGCTTAGATACTAAAAATATCTTCCCCTTTAATGTGTTTTGTGGCCTAGTCCAGATTTTTAGGTAGATGACCTGTTGAATGAAATTATTTAATATTATCTATCTGAATATCTATTGAAAATAGTACCTATTTAAAGTAGATTTATTTGAGACTGGAAAAGATGATGTTCTGTATGAAGTATAAAATTAACATTATAGTGTCTTGGAGGTATTCACAGGGCAATGAGTTAGTAGGGAAATAAATATTAAAATACTACAATTTGCATCAATTTGCAAGAAGACAATATGGTATAATGGAACAGAGAATAGATTATAAAAACTAATGGACCAAAGTTCTGCTATTTACAAGTAGTATAACTTGTATAGATGATTTTTGTACTGCTATTTACAAGTAGTATAACTTGTATAGATGACTTAATATTTAAATGCTTCAGTTTCATATTTTTTTCATCCAGGAACAGAGTATCACCTATGCGGGGCTGTTGTGAGGAATAATGAGAATATAAATGTAAACTTTCAGTGACTTAATAAGAGCACATGAAGATGAGTGTCTTTCTGTTCCCTACTTTAATATACTTTCTGATAATTCCATTCTTGAAACAATTTCCTTATCTTAAATGATGTTGCTGTAATATACCATTCTTTGATAATATTTCCCAGAAAATATCCATCAATTATTTAGTTGTTAAACACATACCAAACTCATGAGAGGAACTGAGAATGAAAAAAAAAATGAACCTTTCATAATTCCTGTTCTATTGAATAATATAATCGGTGCAGGAGACAGACATACCCTGATAAGTTTCCATATTAACTCGATACTTAGAGAAGAATAAAGACCTATGCACTAGTGGAGGACACAAGTAACTCTGGGCTTGAGACATGCTTCAACTTAGTTGATGTCTGGGCAAGATTTCGAAGTAGAAGTAGGATTTCGTAGTGTGGGGAAGAAAAGGAATGGGGTTTCAGATGAAGGAAACCTCATGAGAAAATCCATGAACTCATGGGAGAAGAGGCCACAGACAAGGAGCAGAGGTGGGTGACAGTGGAGAACATAGATGAGCCGAGGAGGTGAAGCTGTAAAAGAGTCCTGGAGCGCTCTCTAACCCAAATCACAGAGCTAGGATTTTATCCTGCAGACAATGGGGAGTCAACAGCCATTTCAAAGAAAGAGACTGACACCCATGCTTTCTTAGGGAAATTAATTCTGTGTTCTGTGAGGAGAAGGATTTGATGTGCCTGGAAATGAAAATAGACTGATAACAAAGATACTAATGAAGAGGTATTCTTAGAGGCCATGAAATCAATGACAAAGCAGTAGGACAAGAAGTGAGTAATGATTAAGACAACTCCATATTGTTCCATGGAGAAAGTGTTGGTGGCACTAAATTTAAAGGGCAGAGTCAAAAAGAGAGAAGATGATTTGAAAGAAGGAAAATGAGTTAAAAACTGAACATTTTTGGAATATCTGGGAGAACTGTAGGTGACAGATCCAGGTGGAGTATCTAGGAGGTATCAAGGATATACTTATGAAAGAGGTTCTGAGCTTAGGATTGAGATTTGAGTAGAAAATATAGATTTGATATAAAAAATGGAAGGATAAATTAGCTGCTGCCTAGGATTATGATTTTGAAAATATTCATGGTCATAGTACAAAATTCGGGGGGTGGGGATGGTGAGTGGGCCTGTATTTGGGAAGTAGGAGGAATAGCTGGAGCAATAGCAGTTGCATTAAGAAAGGTAAGTGAGAAGAGGATTTCTAGAAGAAGAAAGGAGTCAACAGTATCTAAAGCAGCAGGAGGATAGAAGATGAAGCGTGTCTTGAGCTATTTAGACTATACTGATTATGCTGTTTGACTTTGCAAACTTACGTTTTGTTTTGTTTTTATCTCCAAGGTTGTACATTTGTGGATATTCTGTAGAGTACAGCTCCTTCAGCTTTATTATGCCTGGGAATCACCTGGGGATTCTATTAAAATGCAGACTCTGGTTCATAGGTCTGGGATGAGACATGAGATTGAGTATTTCTAACAAGCCCCAGGTGGTGCCTACTTTGTTGGTCTATGGACAACGCTTTGAGTAGTGAGACTCTGGTAGTTAGTAAAAATGGGTGAGTGATCTCAATTCAGGAAGTTTACTCTGAGAAGCTTTCTTTCCTTATAAATAATGAATTTTACAGTTCCACATGGGAATTTGCATGGAAGCTGGATTAGAAAGTTCTGGCAGTTTGGATCCTTCTGTGCATTGAACTCCAGATGAATTTCATTTTTTTTTAATTGGCTCTCTCTAGTCTCTTCTTCTTCCCTTCCATGTTAGAGGAAATACAAAGCATTCCAGTGATATTCCACTTTATCAGATAGATGAGCTGACACTTCATTTAGTAGAACCCACAGTGGGTCTCAAGATATTTATTTCTTTTGTGCTTTTGTTTCTGATATTTTTGCCACTCATTAGTTGGAAAAACTCTCAGTTGACAACGCTGCAGGAAAAAAATATGCAATCTTCAATCCAGATGTCTGAAAAGCCTTAGTTTACTGGTGTCCTGATTTTACTTATCTACCCCACTTGCCTCAGAGCTGTGTCTACATGTCCCTTGTGTCTGTTTTACTCACAAATTCCGGTAGCTGTACTTACTCACCTTTTTTGTTACTAGTCTGTGAATCTGAAACTTGGGAAATGGTATTATAAGCACTGTAGGGAAAACATGCCTTT
>NW_017731549.1:2257916-2262932 GCF_001890085.2 Hipposideros armiger
GGACCTGCCTGCTCCCCCCACAGACTGGCTCAGTGGAGTAAGTGTTGACTTAGGAAACTGTCATCATCTTAAGAAGTCCATCCCTTGACTAAAATACTCTCTGCTGAGCAGCAAAGCAACTGGACCAACTGCAGCAGGGCTTCAAGTGTCCCTTCCACCCTGATTCCAACACACCCACGTTGTTCCTGTTTCCTTGGAGGCCTTGGAAACTGTGCATGCACAACAACTGGGTTCAAGTAGCATCATCACACTTCACCTAAGAAGTGGTTCTCCACTCAGGCATCGATCAACTCATGACCATCCCAGGGGTTGTGAGCATGTTTCAGGTCTATTGGGTCTCACAATATCCTTCAGAACACCAGTTTCAGAGTCCTTAGGGAATTCAGAAATCTGTTTAACTTAAAGTACAGATTTTTGTTTTGCTTATAAAGTATTCACTGCTTTTCAAAACTTGGTTTAAATATGGCCTTCTTTTGTGTTTTTGATCAAAGATTTTGGTCCAAGAATTATAATTCAGGAATTTCCAGAAATTGCCATCAGTAGTTGTTCATTTACTTTGTTTTTGAAGAATTTAACTCCATTTTAATCTCAATTTTTACATAGACCTTTCTTCAGAACATCTAGTATTGTTCACTTCCTTAAAATATTCTAACTAGGATGAAAGATCAATAAGCTACTATTAGGAAGAAGCCAGATATTTCAATCCCTTGATTTTCAAAATAATAGTTAGGTTAAAACAGCAAATCAGGAATTTATTAAAGAAATAATGATGCATTTCAATGCTCTTTCTTCCTTTTAACTTTTTGAGACAGAGATCTTTCTATTGTGTAAGTCAAACTTTAGCTTTCCTGAAGTTTTCACAGTCATTTACAAATGTTGAATATTTTATAAGATGAAATAAAGCTACTTAAGATAATATGAATACTATCACACAGTCTTAATTTTAAAGTCAGTGATGACACACTTGATTACAAGGGGTACACTGCATTATTTCATAATGTGTTCATAATCAAATACCATGATATATATGTTGCATTATCATGATTTTCTAATTAATTTGTTCTTTATACATGCTTATACATGTTCCAATTGCATTTCATTAACTCATAGTTTTCTTGTAACTTTGTGCTTTCTTTCCATGTTCAAAGAATCTCTTTAATTCAATTTCTCTGTTTCTCCTCATACAGTCTGGCAGCCAGATATGCAACTCAGTCTAATCACAGTGGAATTGCAACCAGTCAAAAAAAGCCTACTAGGTCAGTTAACATCTCTAATTTATTGCTTGTTAGATAATAAAGTCAATGCCCAGTGCTTTTTTGTCCTATCATTCTAAATTTTTTCAAACATTACATACTTCTGGATGAAGAGTTTAGAGGACTGAATTCTTCCAAGAGGATATCCTTCTGCAGCAGTCTCAGGGATGAGGGTTTTTGTGTAAGGTTGTTAAAATGGGGTCTGGCTTCTTCTCTTTTAGTTTTGTCATGCATAGCGCTATAATTGGACTGAAGTACTAGGATAGAGAAAGTCAAGGGAAAAAATTGCTTTGAAGGGCCCATTCTTTCCAGGTAACAGAATCTTGAAGTTATGCACCAAAATTATAATCACTTTTTGATATGGGTATGCATTCATTACTGTACATTTTGAAGCAGAATTAAGAAACATTGGCAGATTTTTGTGGGGACGTTAGCACCAGGTCAGCCTGGTCTGTTGTTTTATCTGATAGTTTAAATGTTTGCTACTTTATGACATGTATTTTAAAGACAGTCTATTAAAATAAATGTCAGTGCATTATATACTGTTTGGAAAATATTGGTATATAAAAGTGTGTTGAAAGTGTTTGATTTTCTTTTCAATGTCAAGTTGCTGAAGGCATGATGATAGGTAGCATGGGACAGCTGAGAGAAGCCACAGCAAATGTGTTTTGCACCCCTGATTAGCATGTGATTGTGTACGCCCTTTCACTCAATGGGGAAGCATCTCAGTGGTGGTGTACTAGTCACTGCTCTAATAATAATAATTTGGCTACAAGCACTGCTTATGATGCCTTGACTTGAGGTATGTGCTTTTCTTCTTGCCTTGGTTTTCTAAGTTATATTCATTTCCATGGTAATTAAAATGATTCTGGAGAGACAAAAGGACATTTAATTAAAATTTAGAAGACATGTTATAAATTAGGATGTGCAAAGAACAGTGACCTGCCATGTACAGTAAGCATTTTTATGACCACTTCTAAGACATGAATATAAAATATATTTTAAGTACTTTGATTTAATAGCATATCTCTCATTCTTTTTTTTTTTTTGCCTTATTCTCATTTCTCTTTGTATTGCTTTGATGAATGATCTGGAGCTCTGGCTGCCTGTCAAATTAGGGTAATGGGAAGAGCAAATGGATTTCTTAATTTGTTTTAATTTCTTCTTCTGAGAACTAAAGATCAATTGGCTTCATGGGTCGCAGCAAAGATGAAAACGCATTTTAATTGCTTTCTAGAAAGAGGTCAGTTTTTATTGTAAGCAGGGCAAGTTTTTTGACAAAATGTGTTTATGCGTGTGAGTTTGGAAAGAACTTTCTAAATCTACGACTGTGTCTGTAGGACTAGTTCTCAGAATTATTATGATTGGGATATTTGGCCAAATTAATTAGTTGAGTTCTTTCTGCAGATTGCAATTACTGCTCATTGACATTTCTCATGTCTGTGGTTATTGTGCTTTACTCACAATGCCTGTAGACTCATTTGAACAAAAGTTAAATGGCGGAATCCTTTGGAAAAGATTCTAATCTTGTGTATGACACAACCTCTAATTAGCAAAATAGCTGACAGGGCTCTTTATCAGCCACATGTATGGAAACTCCAAAATACAGCCAACATTTTGAAACTATTAACGATTCCAAGAGATCAACACTTCTGTTTTTAAGCTGGCATTTGTGTTTCCCTGATGTTCATTCCATTTTGCAATACTTGTTACTATTTAAAAAGTATTTATATTATTGAAGCATTTGATGTCCTAATAATCTATAGAAATAATCTATGAAGTAATATTATAAATTGAGTTCAAATGTGAATATTGTCACAACGGATTGTGAAACTGATCTATTAGGCACAATATAACATTCTTTTATTTTAAGGATTTTGTAAAAGAGAACAGTAAAAATTTCAGGGATGTTTTATAAGTTCTGGGTTATTTTTGTTTGCTTTTCTTTTAAAATAGAAATGATCAGAGCAGTACACAGTGGCATTCAGATGGTGGCAGCAAATGCTAGCAAAGTGGCTGGCAACCTTTAATATCGTGTTTTTAAATAAATCCTCGAAGGCCAATATCAGTTCTGAACTTCTAGTTTTTAATTCATGTGGATTGAGCTTATTATACATGTGCATATATAATATAAATTTTATAGTAGTATAAAATAAAACATAGTAACTGCACATTTTAGGCACAATTCATGAAATAATTGAACTTAAAATTTTAATATGAAACTATTTAAACAGTGAAATAAATGATCCATAGTCCAAATGAAATAACTGGGGATTATAACTTTCTGTGGAACTTCCCCTAATTTAAAGATAGTCTACATATATTTTCTCACACCCTGCCTTCATACAGAAAGAACAGCTGAAGCTACTGTCATTATAGGTGTATTTTAAATCATCATTCTGCTAACAGGTTTTCTTCTTCCGAGACCTTCATCCTTTCTTGTCATATCACCTCTGTGATCAGTTGACCACACTTGTGAGGTCACCAGCTAATGTCTAAGTGCTTCCCTCTAGCAAGAGAATGAAAGTTTGTATGGGAGATAGGTCGGTCAAATATGAATGAACTCATGACCTTGCTCTCCTCTATGTGGTTTAGAGTAACTAACTAGTTTAAATATTCACTAAGTACTGTTTGCAATTTGTTCAGTAACTTTATTCTTCTTGTTATTAATGTACAAGTTGATTTAGGATACAGCTGCCTAAGAAAAAAACAAAATGTCCCATACACCAAAAAGAACAACGTGACAACAACTGAGGGTAGCTGATTAATGCCCTGAGAACAGAATAAAGTCAAATGTTATTATTTCCTTTGCTTTTTATGTAATTGTTACAGTACTTTTAAATCAAGGTTTTATTCATCAGGGGTGTGTGGTAAGTATGACTTTTTTCAGTAAAAGATGGCTTTATTTCTAATTGCTCTATATTATGAATTTACTTTGGAGCCGTATTTATTGAAAAGTGAAACAAGATTTTTCTGAAGTCTCATACCTTGTGTTTATTTGTCACTTAAAGCAATGTTTTCTGCTAAGTAGATTTTAGAACATTATATATTGTGATTTTCCCATTAACTCTTTCCTGCCGAGAACCTCCTGCTCCCCATATTTTCATAATGTACAATCATGATGTAATTTTTCTTATACTATTTCAGGCTTCCAGGTCCCTCTAGGGTGCCAGCTGCAGGCAGCAGCAGCAAGGTCCAGGGAGCCTCTAATTTAAATAGGAGAAGTCAGAGCTTTAATAGCATTGACAAAAACAAGCCTCCAACTTATGCAAACGGCAATGAAAAAGGTAAGTGTGAGCCTGTTACGTCATTATGGCGTAAGCCTAATTAATATATGTGTATTGTAAATTACATGCTAAATCTAATATTTGAGGGGTGTTACAGCTTTTGGAGTGGAAATCAGTGGAGTTTCCTATGTTTTCTAAATGTTCCCTCCTAAATTTCAGCTTTCTTCAGGGTTTTTCTTATCGAATGAACATCTTAAGGAAACAAACTTGTTTATTTTAGAGTCGTTCATTATATACAGTATAAAGTGTGTTTCTCAAAATAGTTTCTCTCAGATGCATATAAATAGCTTTTCCTTTTGTCTTCTTGTGTTTTGTGAACACTTATCCTGAAATCATAAATCTGTATTAAATTTATTTGAATCCTTAGCTCTAGTGAACTTAAGCACTGTAGTGTTTTGGGCAGTTAAGTTGGAGCATCAAAATTTGAGACATAAATATGATGAGTACTTAATCTTTGAAAGCAACAGGACATGGAA
>NW_017731549.1:2264507-2265512 GCF_001890085.2 Hipposideros armiger
TGAAACAATTTATAATTTATTCTTTAGCACATTCCAGTGGCATATCTCTTTGGGTAATAAGGTTTCATTTGACCTTTTTGACATTGAGATTTGTAGTGGTAGCATAAGAATAAAAATGTAAGATTCCATCTGCTGACATATTGATCTCTGTCAAAAGTATTTGGCATACATATCTTGGGTGTGGCTAAATATGGTGAAAATTAAACAAGAATTTTCAAAGGCTATAGTATTATAATGACAGAATTCAGAAAGTACTTACCTAAGTATTTAAATTCTAATTGCTGTTCCTTTTTAGTTATTAGAAATTGTTATACTTAAAATTAATGAATTCAGATATTTTACTTGAAGGGTTAACCAGATTACCTGTAATGTGCTCCCTGAATACTTATAAGTAGGAATATACTTTCTACCTTTTTAACAAGTCTTAGTTGATAAGTTATATGAATCAATTGAAGAATCTCTAGAGCTTGTAATAGATAGTAAAGGTTTATTCACAATCAAAACAATTTCATTTCCCTATTAAGCAACATAACTGTTGAAGGTACGGTAGATTTTCATGTGTGGGGTTGTAAAATAGCTTATTTGCAAATTGTGTTACATCAAATGAAAGGAAATCATAGAGAATCAAAAACTACAATTCAAAAGGTACATCTAGTATTACTTTAATAATAATGCAATTGAAAAAAAATGATATGCTCATTTCACCATTTCATCAAATAAATTAAAATATCAGTGAGAATGACCATAGATTATCACTTTCAGAGAAGGCTGAAATGGGAATGTTGTAATAATAGAAAGTAACACCATCCCGCCATTCTGTCATCATGAAATGTGGGAACACATTTCTCAGAACACATGGTGAGGTGAAGATAGCATTGTTTGTAGATAAGCACTTCTTTTGAGAACCCAAGTTTCTTCTCTTGGACCTGCCATTCAGAAGCTGACAATGAATAATATGCTCTGACACCAGCACTTATCAATTTAGTCATGCATCCGATGAGAGTA
>NW_017731549.1:2268524-2269959 GCF_001890085.2 Hipposideros armiger
AAGAAATAGGCCTGCGAATGCAAGATACAAATCTGTTGCAGGAATGCCTTTAAATATGTGCATTAGGTGTCTGCTCTTTTCTCCATACCCAGATAACAATTCATTCATAGTCAGAAGCTGAGTTACCAACATGCAGAAATATACCAGTGTGACCAAGCTACCTAATATTGAATATGTAAATGGCACAGTCACTAGAGTGTGGAGTGGCACGCACTCTGTAGGAGCTACAGACACTGTCGTTTCAGCCAGGATTGTTGTGAAGCCTTTATTGTAATGAGTCCATAGACTTGATTCCAGTGCCCTCCTGGTGCACGGCGACCTATGATTTGCCCTCTTAATGAAACCTGGAGTACTTCATTGCTGCTAGATAGAGGCAGGCTGGGGACACATTGAGAGTTGAGCGTAGAGAAGTGTCTTATGTTTGTGCTCGCCTGAGAACGATTTTACAGCTTTTGCTGTGACCATGCTTGTGGGTTGGATATGATAAATTGTAGTCCCTCCTGTCTCATTTTTTGGCATAGTAATGTTGAAATTACTCTTCTGTACTTGAGATCCTATAACACTCTATCTGGCTAATTTCAGCACAAGAAAAAGCACCTGACTGCTTCTTTCTACCCTCTTCTCTCATCCCCACCCAAGCTCCCAGGCTCACAGTAGGAGTCGCCTGACTTCTTAACGTAGTTGCATGTACATAGAAGATACATGCTAAATATGTGGCTAAAATGAGGAAGTAAAGGACATCAGGAAAACCTTCTTTTGTTTACCGTGATCCCTCCGCACAAGTTGCCAAACATCCAGGGGAATATGGAACTGGCCTAGGTCCTGAAAGTTCAAAGAGCGAGGAATACTAATACTGCACTACTATGGAACGTTTAACAAATTGAACCCATTTAAGTACAACGCTTCCTACAAAACAACACTTTAGCACTGATATTGTCAGTAATTGCCATGATTTCTGAGTTTGTTAAACCTTTGCTACTCAAAACATGGTCTGTGACCAACCACATCGATATCATCTGGAAGCTTGTTAGCAATGCAGAGTCGGGGCCTGCGGCACGTCTGCTGAATCACTGTGTGACCGGCATTCAGTAGGATCCCAGGTGACTTATGTGCACAATTGAGTTTAAGAACCACCATGTTAAACAGAATGTGAGCCATTCTATGACAACGATAAGAGCTTGGGAGCTAGTCACACAATGTGGGATCAAACCCACACACTCCTCACTAGATGTGTGCCAGTGAATGGATCCTTTAGGCTCTCAAGGCTTTCGTTTCCATAAATGTGAATTAGACATAGGAGCCCTGCCCCCCTCATCAGGCTGTTGTGTACACTCATAAGAGGTAATGCAGTTAAAGAACCTCCAATAAAGTGCCAGTTAGCATTATTATATGTGTAGTAATTATTATTATTTTCATTATAGAATAAGAAATAGCA